>NC_077223.1:60450440-60593169 GCF_024763615.1 Phlebotomus papatasi
GATTGAAGAATTCCGCAACTTACACAGAAGGCGTATACTCCCACTCCAATCACGGCTAGAGCCCACAAATTTACTATATCATCATCCATTGCACTCTGTTTTGCATAACACCAAGACCATAGACAATCGAAAAGTGCACGAAGTGCTGGAATTAATACGTTTCAGACGATTCAGAAAATTATTAATACGAACAGTAATATCTTACTCATCGTATTAATTCACTAGAGTGTACTCTTTCTAACACACGTGATATTCCATTTGAATTTCGAAAACTATATAGCTCTCTTTCCAGCTTTTCTTAATATTACTATTAATCTTATATGTAACACCACGGTCAAATGCTACACCTTAAAACTACTTTAGTATTATTTAACTCAGATTTACTTCAGCGGGGTCTCCTAAAGTCTCCTAAATCTCTATCTCTAACCGTTTGGCCTCTAGTCGTGGTAACGGTCGGACGGACACAGTGTGACGTCAAAAAACTCAAAACTTCGGATTTCCAAAATTCTAACAAAATATGTCCCCTTATAGGATAAGGATTCGAAATATATAACTCAAATTTGAGGGATTATAATAAAATTAAAATTCATACATATACTGCTCTCTCTGTTAAGTTCGAGCAGTAGAAGATAATACCATAAAGGGATAGACATATAATAAAGTATAATTCGTATTGACTTCCATAAATTTCTTTCTAGTAACCAAAAAAAAAAAATTTTAATTAAACAGCCTAAGAAATTTCTCACTCATACAATATAATCTTAAAATTAAAATATTTTGCTCAAATTTGAAAAAATATTTTAATTTAAAAGAGTTCTATCTAGAAATTTGATTCTTCTCTCTTTACATATCTATTAATTAGAGACTATTTTTGTGTACTTTTATAATAAATTTTTCTGAGTGTCAAAAACCCCAAGATATGTAGAGAGAGTTTACCACACGTAAATTCAAATTTTGACAAACTCCCAAAAATTAATTCAACAGAGAATCTTCTTTGGAGCGTGTATACATTATTAAAGTACAAAATATGCAATATTAGAATTTTCCAACGCAATACATCACAAATCCCCGGGAAAAGTCGCTGAAATAGCTGTAAATTTAATAAAGGGCTGGTGGGCAAAATGAAATTCAGCTCCAGAGAGTCCCAAGGCAACATTATGTACTGTGCTCACAGTACTTTTGATAAGCAAAAACACCCCTGCCCAGATGATATTCACTATAAACAATCTCAATGTAATATGAGAAACGTGTTTTAGTATGTGGAAAATTTTCCAACCAGCATCTTCCTCTCCATCACATTGGATGCATTTTACACGCGATTTTCAGTCAATTTCAGATGCCTTGCACATTTGTCAACCATCAACCAAAATATGAAATAAATGTACAAGTACACAGAATTTATGTTCAAGCAGCAATTGTTGTCCCCCAGATTAGATTTATTTTCAATTTTGTCAGACATATGGTACATACAGTAATAATTCTTTAGAAATGGGCTTTAGTAGTAGTGCTTCAAATGAATTTTATGTATACTGAAATATTTATGTATTTTATTGCTTAAACTCTAGACAAAAATCAATATTATCTTTAATTCTACAATATTAGATGTTTCGATTGATAAATTCATTTGCATCACATTCAAGAGGTGATATATGTATGAAGGTGAGAAAATAAAGGAAGACGTATAGGGTGTGTTTGTTTCACATCCCATATTGCTATTCCAAACAGTTTAGCCTGAGTCTCTCATTGAAAGGACAAACGATGGAATTATACAGTTGGGCTGGCCACCCATTCATATCTTACCGTTAACTCTTTAAAGACAAGAGACAAAAGCATTGGGGGTCAAAAAAAAAACAATTTCGAAAATATTTTGGTTACAGATAGCCCAATGGTTCTTAAACTTAATATCCATTCAGATTCAGACAGTAACTGTAATCGGGCGTTCATAAGATCTAGTGGCAGAGTACTCGCTCTATGATGCAAGTGTCCTGGCTTCGCTTCGAAATTACTTTAAGTCATCAGGAATTCTTCTGACCTTAAATATGTATGTTCGAATTGTATCCAGTGAGCTTCACTGTACTTTATTCCACGAGGTATGACACTGACAAACACATTCTTGTATAAGAAAGATAAATAATTTATATCTAGAAATCCCGATTGCGGGAAGGTCTAGTTCTCTGTGGAATGTTGTTCCAGGAGGGGAATTCTGTAACGCTCTGGCAATGCCATATGACAAATTGGGTTCGAATCTTAGGAGAGCTTTTTCGAAAATGCGATTCTGTAGCCGTGACATTGCCATTTCAGCTCACGTGGCATTGTCAGAAGTCACATATTTGAGATTTCTGGCAATTCAAATGACAATGAATTTTGTTAAAGAAATCAACCAAGACGTACTGTATTTTCATAAAATCATCAAGTAAAGGGTTTTCATTAAAAATTGAATGAATTGCATTTTCGAACTCGTATGATATGACAAAAAAGCTCGAATGACATTGTCAGGTTTCGAACTCACGCGTGACAATGCCACGAAAATTACAGAATTCCCCTACAGCATTAATATGTTAATATTGTTAGCTCTAACATCCCTCATGACTTCTACACACTAGAGAAATCTGTGTCCAAATTTGACTATTTTTCCAACACAAGCGTAGACAATGTGCTTCCATATGGACATAAATTTCTCTAGTCTAGTGTGTAGAAGCCCGGACGCAGGCAAAATCCCGAACGCCTGAAAATGAGTTACCGATTCATAATTGTTTCATTGCCGGTTGATATTAGAAGCCAAAATCCCGAAAGCCAAAATCCCGAACTCCAAAATTCCGAAAAGGCCAAAATCCCGAACGCAAAAATCCCGAAAGCTAAAATCCCGAATGTACAAAATCCTGAAAGGAAGGAAATTTATATGGGAAATTATGTGTAGAACAATTTCCCAAGGCATAGAAAATTTCCATTTGCCTCTGGCAAGCGCAGGTGCAATAGTGGGAGTATCTGTAATACTTTTAATAATTCGGGATTTTGACTTTCGGGATTTTGGCTTTCGGTATTTTGGCTTTCGGGATATTGGCTTTTGGGATTTTGACCGGGACCCGTAGAAGCCATTAGAAATGCTAGAATTGTATGATGTATGCATGATTCCGAATTACCCCAACTTACCCTAAACCTTATCAAGACCTTCTATGGCTTAAGTCGACATTTCGACACGAAACTAAAATCCATCATGATTGATGTTAAACACTGGTAAAAATAAAAGGATCAAATGGATCCAAATTTGATTCTTTTGCAAAAGAAGGATTAAATTAACATGTTCTATTATGAATGGATCAATTTGATTCTTTTATTTTTACCAATGAACTAATAAAATTTTAATAACATTAACGACATTTCAATGACGTCTTGATGTCGTGGAATCGATCATCCTACATTTTTGGATGTTTATAATATAAAACAAAAGAATAATAGGACGTAAAAGACTACAATTCTATATTTAATCCCCCAGAAAGCTTATAAGCAGAGATAGAGAACAATTAACACTAAACCTACCAACCGTTTTTGGTTGTTTTTCCTAGCGTGCTCGGTCAAATCAACAGACCGCGGTAGGATAGGACATTCAAAAAAAAATTTCTTGGAAAAGAGAAAAAATAAAGTATATTACATGCATATTTTAAGAAATTCGTAAACATTGATAGTGACATTGTACCATTTAAATATGTGTTAATTATTGAATTTATTGTCAAATTCATTATTTCAAATTCAATAAATTGCATTAATATTCTCTCTTTCTGACCAAATTAAAGACAATCTAATATATCTAACCTATCACATACGATAGTGTAAAACAGCTTTCGGGCGATTTTATGACACCTGCAGTGTTATCAATTAACCAAAACTCACGTGCATTTTGCTCACACCGTGATAAATTGCTGAGGCACACATGATGATGATTGAATTACTTTGCAATTGAGGAAAACGTAATACTGCAGTATTGCAGATGTTTCAACAACTCATTTGAATCAATCGATTTTTGATTTGTTTTATGATCATGTTTGATGAAACCATTTGTGAATGATGCTCCTTGGTTTTATATTAGAGTTTTTGTTGAGTGATAAAAAATCACTCTGGTAAATGAAAAAGGAGCCCTGCAGATGTGCAATGAAAAATGAGGTGAGAGGGATGTTTTTTTTCTATTCTACTGCACGAATTCCTATACTGAGAGAGCAATAGGGGAAACTAGGGCACCACCAAATACGAGGTAACACCAAACACTAATATTTATTTCTAAACTACTTAGAATAGGGGGAAGTAGGGCACCTTTGAAAGTGGGGCACCCTTGAAATTGGGATTTTTTATCTATTTTTAAATAAAATTGAGCCTTATCGTGATATAATTTAGCTTCTCAATCTGTTTGTGCAGCTAAATTATATCACGATAAGGCTCAATTTTATTTAAAAATAGGTGATTTAAAAATTTCAAAGGTGCCCCACTTTCAAAAGTGCCGCACTTCCCCCTACAACGATCATTTCTTCAGTGTACAAGCATCCCTATAGTGCCTATAAATTTCTATAAGTCTTGTCCTCTGAAGTCGAATATATGATTAAAAAATTGCAGTGTTTGGTGCTACCCCGTGTTTGGTGGTGCCCCAGTTTCCCCTATGTGTACATAATAAACCAAATTTTCCAACCCTACAATTTCCACATTATATCGCCCGGAAACCACTTTTCTCTCGCGTTTTCGATGATTTCTGGAAAATGATGTTATGCTGTTTTTCTGTTTGCCCATTTTAACGTTAGCAGATCTAGAGGCCAAACGATAAGAGATAGAGGCTTGAGATCTTCAATGGACACCTCATAAGTCGACCCAAATACTCGCTTCCCAGCAAAACCATGTTTTTTGGGTTTGCTCGTTAACTCGTGATGTGATTTATTCATTTTTGCATAATAAATATTGATTAAATCATTGCTAAACCGATTTTTCGTAGTCAAATGCTAAAAATGCTCTAACAAATGTATTTTTTAACCGAATGGAATCATGTTTAGGCTCGTTAGAAAGGTCTTAGAATTTCTGAAAATCATGAACTAATTCCAATCCATTATGAAACGGTTATAGATCAATAACTAATTTTTATCCGAAAATCATTTTGCTCGTAAGTTTTTGGGTGATTTAGACATCGTTTTAAAACAGTCATGAACTGCTAAACTTAAGAAAAAAATAGAACAGTGGAAAGAACTTTACGAAATCCCCGAACTTGTGAGCACTATAGTTTTCTTCATGAATTAGACCATTAAAGAACTTTATTAATCCAGGTAAATGATGTAAAAGCACTTTACATATAGCATCTATGTCACGAGTTCGAGCATTTCGCAAAGCACGGGACGCTTTTAACCCCTTTTTTTTTTAAACCTTTTGCCAAGGGGGAAAGAGTAGTTGAAGAATGTGGTATTAAATGAACAAAGTGGTGGAATTGAGGTGAAATTTCCTGCACTGAGAGAGGTGTCTCACTCAAACCCTAATATCCAATGTGAATTTTCTCGCCAACAATAGTTCACAGGGTGGTGCATTCATAAAATACATTCTCGCTGCACAAAACCACTCTCCAGTTGGACTGAATCCTCATCATTCTCTGGGCTTTTTCCCTAGCCTAGATCTACTACTATACACCACCCACTCTCATCCTCCCTAGTTGGTTCTCACGTGGAGTTGTGAGATTAGACAATTCCCAGTTGGAAAGCTCTTCTGAACACTTTTCCACCGAGATTTCAACGCCCTTCCCGACTGACCACACTCTTGTCAAACCACTTTATCGCATCACAATGCCTGCAAGTTCCTGCTTCTTCGACTCATTCTCTCCAATTGATCAACTGCAGAACTCATAGTGCACAGTATTCACATTCAATAGAACATATTCCCAACGGAAACGCTTAAGAATCTATCATTTGTTGGATAATGGGATTTTGTTAAAGTATAATTTCAAAGTGAAAAGACATTCTTTTATAAAGTGAAAGAAGTTGAATAGAAAGGCGTTTTAGTCGTTTTAGTAAAAAGTATATTCTATATTGCTTATCTATATAAGGTCCAAAATGGACCCTAATAAAGGATTATTATTATATTGTATATCAAGAACTCCATTCCATACTATTTAATTTCTAAATGACAACCTTTATTCAGAAGAGCTTTTGAAAATCTGATGATCACCAAAGTTACTCCCGTATAGAGTTTTGACGTCAGGAATAACATATATCACTGGTGTCACTCTTCGGTGTAAGTAAAACGCTAAACGAAGAATAATAATAATTTTAGTTTTAATCGCTTATTCCGTTAATTAAAAAATTTTGTCATAATATTTCTTTATGTTTTTTTACATAAAGAAATAAAAACAACAAATTTGAATTTAAAAAAACAAACTTTTGAACAAACAAATTAAAACCAAAATGGTCAACAACAAAAAATATCTAAAAAAAAAACCTCTAGAGTGACTTTATAAAATTTTCCCAACTACTTAACCCTCTCCACTCTGCTATCCCTTTGATTTCTTTATTGTGTTTTAATTTTGTGTACCACCCCATCCCTTGTTGTTGTTTTTTTTTTTTAAAGCTCTGTGCCAGAAACCAGGAGGGTACGCAATTGTGGTGAAATTTGTGGAAAATTTCTGGTTCATCACTTTCCGCTTGGGGCCAAGTGGAGTAGCCTGGTGGTATATTAATGAGTGGCACGCAACCATCAAATTACAGTCCAGCGCCAGATGATGGTGATGATGATGGTGATGGCGAAACAATTTGTATATTAGAGGGAAAAAGACCAACTTTTTCCATCCAGACGACGACGACTCACACAGTTCAGTCGAATGGACGGAACTGTGCTAAAACAGACAAAAATTGTATAGCTTAAAAAAAAGGGTTCAAAAAGTCCCAAAAACAAAACCAACAAATCCTGGCTTTGGGCACTGGTAGAAAATCCTTCAATTTTCAATACAACATTCCACCACAAAGTGATTCAGATAAATTGGAATATACAGCAAAAGTAGAAGCTAGGAAGTGCCTTGGAATCACACAAAACTCGATTCAATTAAAAGTATAGTTGTGAAGAGAGAAAACCACCTCGTACCTCGTACCCCATATCCAACCATTGAGACAGCAAACAAACATTGGACGAAGGCTCGAATAGGACTTTCACACATTCAAACAATTTCCCACAGCTCAAACAATCAATCTCATGCACTTTAAGTTTACTGAACACATTTAATTAAGTTCCAGAGAAAAGCTCAAACATGAACAAAATTACTACAGTCAATGAAACCTCAAATGAACGCCCAGTGTACAAATATTGTAAATTACAGAAGTGGTTTCGTTGAATAAATTGAGTAAAATGTCTCCAAACCTTAGAAGAATATTGATCATACTGGTTTAATTTACCAAAGTGGCACCATATGGTAAGATAGGCATGACATTAGGTCACGAATGCGTCGTTAGACGTATTTAATGCAACAGAATGACTAAACGTCTGCTAACTTGACAGCAATCATAATTGATTTATGTGTGTGAAAATATACAACAAAATTTTATCTAAACTAAATAGACGCGTTTTTTGTACATTACTTATGTGCTGGATACACTTAAGACTTAAGCCGAGAGACGGCTTAAAAATGAACTTTGTCCAAGTGCATAAAATAAGTCCTTAATAAGTACTTATTAAGTCCTCAGTTAAGGATTTTTTTTTGGGGACAGAAATGACATCTGGTACCAAAAAAAAAATGGTGACTGGAATAGAAAAAGCGATGGGCATTATATTAACCATTGGATTAAAAAAGATGGAACAATGTGACGTTTCAGAAAAACATAACCACAACCTTTCTTTTAGTGAGAAATCTATAAAAAGGGAAGGTTAGTGATATCAGTGAAGTTTCATTAACATTTTTGTTTGCATTTTGATTTGGTAATAGCTCAAGACTCTCCCTTTATTCCCAATAGCTTGTAATCAGGGAACGTTATTTTACCCACAAGTATTCCTAAACCTGTTAAATATTTCTTTGTATGCCCTCTATCTGCAATACGAAATCGTAAATTTCCAACATGAATCTTTGAATCTTTGAATCTTCCCTTCAGCGCGTGATACGAGTGTGCGGAAATTACCAACAAGATTCCCATTGTTTTATGAATCTTCTCTTTAGTTCTCTCCAGTCCCACAAGCATATAATCCGAAAGTATATACCTTCCCTTGACTCCCAGAAACTCATATTCAGGGAGTCTACTAATATTGTAATTCTTTAACCGATAAGTTTTTCGATTTCTTGTTCCAGAATGAATTTGAAACATTTCTTCCGAATGATATGAGGACAACAACAGTTTCGTTCGGTAACAGTTGCAATCAGCGAAAACGTAGGGTACCGGACAACATAACAGAGCTGGTAGCCACATATTCACCTTACCAAATTAGGCAAGTGTTTTTTTTCGTTTTTCTTTGAGAAATAAAAAAATATATAAAAATTGAAAATTAAATAATTTTTATGCATTAGAATAACTACTTAAACAGTGCTTAATCGAAAGTCCTTAATTAAGTACTTAGTGTAAATATTTTTCATATCCTTAATACTAACTACTTAATTAAAGACTTTTACAGTGTTTAGTATTAAGGCTAAGTCAAGTGATATTAGTTTCGCTCTTCTCCAGAAAAAGCTGACGTTTGTCTCATTTTCATATATTTTTTAAATAGTTGAATGTTCTACAAGTCCTTAAAATCAAGTCATTGAAGTAAGAACTTATTAAATACTTAATAAGTACTTGAAGTGTTAGCCGAGCACCGGGTGATTGACCGTGGTGTCACATATAAAATAAATACTAAGAGTAAGAAAAAACGGAAAGAGATGTGTATAGTATGCAAAATTTCAAATGGAAAATCACGTGTGTAACTGTGTTATCACACTTGCATATTAAAATTTTAATATAATTCACATTAATTGTCGCTGGTGAGAGTCCAAATGTGTAATTTGTGTGTTTGAATCATTTTATATTCAAAATTTGATCTATTTGCTGACAAAAAGGTAGACTTAGCCCGCAAATTTTGATATAAATTGACTTATAGCATTAATGTGAAAAAATTAATGCGATTTTCTCTTTAATTTTTTAATGTGAAAAATATTTATGCTTTAGGTAAATTTAAACTTATTTTTGCAGTCCAAGTCCACTTCTTTATCAATAAATGGAAAAACCCCAAATATTAAGTGACTCAAAGGCTCATAACATATTTGGACGCTCACAAGCGACAATTAATGTGAATCATATTAAAATTTTAATGTGCAAGTGTGATAACGCCGTAAGAAAGAGTGCACTCTGACCGTGGTGTCACATATAAGATTAATATTAATATTAAGAAAAGCCGGAGAGAGAGGTATATATATATGCACAATTTCAAATGGAATATCACGTGTGTTAGAAAGAGTACACTCTAGTGGATTAATACGATGAGTTAGATATTACTGTTCGTATTAATTGCTTTCTGAATCGTATTACAGGCAACTCGAGCAATTTTCCATGCGTGCCAACTGTGATTCGGTCAGTTTTCGAACGAAACACGAGAGAGAGGCAAGATAAAACACTTCTTTTTTATGGCATTCTCGCAGTTTAGAAAATTTTAATCTTAATACTAATCTTATATATGTGACATGATCATGAAGTTCGAAATGCTTCGAAATAAAGTAGACAGTCTACTAGACTTAGGGCCTTGACAGACTTGAGGATGAGCCGAGAGACGACGTGGCGTAATTGTATTCGAAATAATGGTTAAACCGCATTTCTATAATTTTCCACTAAGCCGTCTCTCGGCTTAAGTCGTAAGTGTGTCTAGGGCATTAGTCAGGCACACCTGAAGAACTTATAACAGAGACTAGAGAAAATATATCTCCAGGAATCAACCACCAAGGTAGATTTTCCGAGATTCATTGAGGCCATTTACACCGTCACATTGGATTGAGATTGAATTGTCCCAAAATCGGTTTTTGGGACAATTCAGTTAGAATATAATATGACAGTCTAAATGACTTCAATGAAATCGTTTAGATTGCGGCCTTAGATTAAGACTTAATTATCTGAACGAAATCCGATTTTGGAACAGTTCAATCCCAATCTAATGCGGCAGTGTAAATAGCCTCATTGGTTCATAGCACATTACCGTGGTATCACACTAGAGAATTTCACATGAAAATTTTCATGTGATTCACATCAATTGTTGCTGATATATGCCCTATTGTGCAATTTTCTTCAAGAACTTTTAGAAATCGAATCATTTAGTGATAAAAAAGTAGACTCGAGTCACAAAAATTGGTTTAAATAGATTAAAATAGCATAAATATGATTGATAACTAATGAGCAAATAATGAGCAAAATTTGCTTATTACATTTGCATCTGGTACTACTTTATTGCAGTCATTCGGGTAGTTTCTGCACCACACTCTCCCACCAGTTTATTAGTGATGAAATTGTGATTAAAAGTAGTGCCAATTTGTCGTAAACGAGATGGAGAAGAAAGGGCAAAAGGCATTGAAAAAGATCGGTGAAGAGGATAAGTAAGAAAAAAGCTAAACAAAAATGTGTTCGATCTACATTTTATATTCCTTCATAAACTTCTAGGATTTCGTGGTCAAATGAGATGGTGGCGGAATTGATTGAGGCTATACATCAAGAATCCGTCATTTGGGACTACAAATATGTCGAGAATTCAAAAATAGAGGCAGCCGATCTGATGGTTTTCAATCCGTTTGCGACAAATTGAGTCACAAATCGCCTTCTTTTGTAGATAAGGCCCTACGATTTGAAGATGCTCTTCAAATTCCTCCGAAGTCATCCGGAGAAAATCATTGTCTCCAAAAAAAATCTCCACTTGCGATGTTGTCATAAAGATTTTCAACGAAACCATGTGAAGGTCGCGTTAAAAGCCAATCTCTCGCCCACATCCTCCTTCTTTTCGCTTGGCGGGTCCTTTTGCACGACACAAAAGCAGTGTACAGGAGGATAACTTCCTCTTCGTCACTAAAATCACACATTTTCACTCAAACGACTGAAATGCTTCAAAAACAAAAACACTCATCTGACAACCCGTGTGCCATCGTGACATTGAGCAATTCTAGCAATGTGTCCTGACTAAATCAGCGATTTCGAGTGGTTCTAGAAGTTTTAATTAGCAAATTTTCAATGTGAAATTTTCTAGTGTGATAACACCGTTAGCCTGCATTTAGAAATTCCTTAAAAGACACCTTTCAGTCATATGGCCTTCAACGTCCTTAAATGACTAACTCAATACATTAGACTCACTAAGAATTTACGTCGATAGAACTTAAGTTCTACTACGTGGGACAAGTTTTCAAACTTGAGATACTTTGAAAAGATTACCAATTTGCTAGTATGTGAATGAATTGCTCTCTATAGAGTTCGAACAATTAAAACTTATTTTAATAAAATGATAACAATGTGACTAACTTTTTCTTACAACACAAAGAAGCTTCTGTTGCAAACTCATCATTGATAAAGCTTCGTAAAATGAAGTATTTTATCTCATCTGTAAAAGTAGAATTTTCTTATATTTTGCAGAAGCACTTTTCATCATCCATTTAACACTCTCCTGAAAGACACAATTGATTTTTAACTTGAAGAAGGCCTTTCAATATGTTATCAAATAACACGATATATGAAATACTTGAGAGAGACATTTTATATACATAATACTTGAGTTGTATTTACTAACTCGTTGTACATTTTCCCGAAAAGTGTTTACACACTAAATTATCGTTAATTAATTCATTTCAACATTTTCAGCCTCATTTTCTTGTCTCCACCAGAATTCCAAAACACATATGTGTACATTCTACATTGCGGGAGAAATGGGTAGAAACATGAATTGAGTGTGCAAATTTTCCCATTGTGTTTTGTCATTTACCAAAAGGAATTGAAAGTCAAACATGAAAGCTTAAGGAGAATTTTCTATAGTCCGTACTTTATAGAAGGGTATAAAATATCAATAAAAGGATTCTTTTTCTACTTCTGTTATGTTAGTAGCATTGTTTATATGTATCTTCTGATTAAATATTAATCCATTTTAATTCACTTAACACCATAAGAAATCTATCTTTTGTGTTTCCCTTAATTGATCTACACAAAATGGATTTAAATGAAAATTTTGCCTCTGGTGGAAAATGGTTCGTGATAAGAGATTCCTGTCACTTCCTTGCTGACGACTGTGGTATTTCTTGGCCTGAAAGGCACATGAAATGTGGGTGGAAATCGTGAACGATAAATCACAATCGATTGAATGAATTTCAACTAATTTTCAGAGGCAAATTTTCTTCATGTTCTCTCACGCCTTCTGTCCATTCTATCATTCTCAGGCTAGTTACAGATTTGTCTGAAATATAAAGCAGTCCCAATAATGTGATCTAGAATCTAAAAGATCTAGCTAGACATATACATTGGTCTTTTGAAATTACAGAGGACTAACGAATCCACAATACATTACAAAAGGATTGAATTTGTTGTAAAAAAAAATCATTCTATAATGTCTGGATAAAATCTATTTTTCTTTTAGAAAAAAGGGGTTACAAGCATTGCGAAATGCTCGAAATTGAGACTGACTTTTATACCTCAAAGACCTCAAAAACGTTTATGATTAATAAATTTCATTAGTGTCATGAAAATAAAAATTTCGAAAACTATTTCCTACATCGATAAAAAACCATCCTTCACACAAAATTTTAATTTCCGGATAGTAAAACGGTCACCGGAATATTCGGGATATTATATGTCGAACAGTTAAAAATTGTTGAATTTTTGGATTTACTATCCTATAATTAATAAAATCTAATAGTCGTTTGATAAATTCTACTGTTCTCCTTTAGATTTAATCTCAAGTCTCTCATCAACCGTCTGGGTCGATTCCCTGGCAGTAGCGTTTTTAGCTGAGATTCTTTAGTTCAGACGCATGCTTGCATCATCATCATAAATTTTGAAGAATTTATGTATATCCTGTCGTGATTTTTCATCCAATTTAGAAATTCACGACGCGAAATTATTCCTGCAGTATCTCTAGATAATTTCCCTTCTTTAAACTTCTTGTAATTTGCCATTTTTAACCTGAATTATAAATTATGTAAAAATACATTATTTTTTTATTGTTTGACATGACTTTAATATGCAAATATTGATCATTTGAAACTTTAAAAATGTCTAAACCAACTATTTGCCTCTCAAATGATATAACTGGATGACATGATGTTTGTTGTACGTATTTGACAATTTTGATTATATTTTCAAATGGGGCAACAAACTTTTGACACATAATGAACAAACATTTGGAAAATTGTTATTTTTTATATGAAATAAAATAAATATTTATGAAACACATAAATAAGATCTACGGATTACAGCTAACTAATTACTAAAAGATAAATTTTAAAGTAATTTTTTTAATCAAATCTTTTTTTCCATCTACAAAGTTTTGACACTTTGACACACACACAGTTTTGACACACAATTACTTATTGGATTGTAGTTAAACCTTTATCAGTTTATCACCGATTAAAATAAGTTCATATTGTTAGTGAATTCGAGATCTTTCTAACGAACCGAAACACGACAACATTCAATTGAAAAATCTCTTTCAAAAGACCTTTTAAACTTTGGCCTTGAAGGCCTTGAAAAACCGTTATTCGGAATGATTCAACGGAATTTTCGTATGTGGACGAAATTTTTATCTAAACAACCTTTAAAACTAATCCAATAAGTTCGAGTAGTAAAAGAGAACTGAAAAATTATAATTTATTACGATAATGATGATTTAAATTCAATCCTATTCCAGGTTCAGTTGAAGTTTGAAACTGTGGCTTATCATTTCTCCTACCTTATTCTATAAAAGCATAAATAATTGGGATCTTGAATGGAAATTGTATCGTACAGATAAAATTGCCAAAAAAGGGGATTATCTCGACAATTGCCTAAGTACTGTAGGAACTTAAATCCCTTGTTGAGTTTTTTTTTTTGTACTCTAGCTGTCTTCTTTTTGCATTTCCCTGCCAGGAACTTCGAGAAGGATTTAATGTTAAAGGTTTTAAATTTATTACCTTCCCTCGCTCAGTTCCATTCTGCTGAAATATTTATTAAGGTGGAGAATTCTTCTCCTTCTGAATTTCAATCCCACTGCAACGATTAAGTTTTAAGGATGGAAGATTTATCTGTGTTTTACGCTGTCGATGCCATTATTTTGCCATCAAACGTATCAATTTTGCAATGGTATTGAGGAAAATCAAAGAAATGTTTTTCACATTGTGTATAAAGTATAAAGTTTCGAACAACATGTTCAACGACTTGTTCTTTTTTTATATTGGCAAATCTTATGCTCATTTCTATTTGTTATAGATCTCCTCTTATTGTATACATTCAAAAGAACTTTCTAATAAGTTTAAATATAAAAAAAAAAAACTTTTAAGTGAGTAGGATTTTCAATAAAGATTATTTTCTTCGCTAAACTTCACAAAGTCTTTCTACATAATTTCCTAAAATCTCCTTCAGTGATTCTTTTGAAACTAACTCTTTCAATTAAATAAATGGAATAGCTTTTGAGAAGAGTAGAATACTCCGCGAGCAATCTAATCATCAGAATTTCATATGGATAATTTCTCAGCAAAAGGACTTTGAATATGGAATTGGTTTCATGTATTCCAAAGTAGCTGATGATTTAATTAAATTTCAATTAAGGAAATTACAATGAGGCGCACACGGATCGCAGTTATGTCGATGGAAGAAAATGTGTTGCAACATGCACCGGAACTTGTCTTATTGCTTCATTTTGGAAGCTCCAAGACAATTTTTATGCATTTCTTGGCACAGCCTTTTGCCTGAATTGGGGGTGGAAGTCTTTTTTTTCGTCTTGGTTCTTTTTTTTTTCTTCTTTTGCCCTCCCATCATTTCCCGAGAAGCAACTGTAATGAGATATTTCCTCAATTTTCATCCAATTTACCTACCAACTTCTTTTCCTTTTATCATCTTACACACCATGGGTGAATTTCTTGATTTTATTTCGGGTGCCAAATTGGCTTTTTACTGCCTTGGAGAGCAACAACATGACACTGTCGCAATGTTGGTTTTTTTTTATTAGTGTTTTATTATTGAGTAGTTCGGAGGTACAGTGAAGTAATTTTTAGCTTATTTCTTCATTCTAAGTTTTAATTGTAGCTAAAAAGTCATTGTCCATCTATGTAAAATGATTTGTAATTTCCTTTCAAAAAGCTTCAGTATAATATACTATTAATGGTATGATTATTTTAAAAAAAGGGGTGGCAAAGCGTCCGTGGCTTTGCGAAGTGCTCGAAGTCATGAAAACGATATCTGCGCAAATATTCGTTTCCTCAAACCTTTGAGTGCATTTAGTTTAATATCAATTTAATTTCAATCCATAAATTAGTCCATAAATTATTTGAAAACCATTTTGAACTTGAAAATTGATTAAGATGGCGATAATTTTAATATTTTTTACTTTTGAGTTTAAACAATTCTAGATGGCGCTTTTACCGGTCAACGATGTTTATAGACGAAATTTACAAAATGCTCGTCTAAACTACCTCGAAAACATATTAGACTATGAACGAAAACGACTAATCCAAGTTTGGACAAAATTAAACATAGAGTAAGGTCTCGCTCAATCGGCTCTTTTTCAAGCGAGCGAAATATTTTGTTGACAATTTTCACATTTAATCATGAAGCTAATTTGCTCATATTCGCTGTAGTTCTTCCTATTTCATCGTGATTCTTTATAATTGACCGCTTTTTGTGGAATTTACAAAGGCTTTGACGCCCAAATCTATCGATAAACCGAATGACATTTTGCCCCAAATGCCCAATTGAAAGAGAGTCTACTGTATCTCATTTGTTACATATTTGAGGGGAATATGGAACAAATTAACGGGGAGGGGGAGAGAATAAAAAAAAATAGTCTCGAGATAATTTTATGAGAGGTCAGCAAAGACCAAAGTCAATATCTCCTACCGTTTGCATTTTATGTAGGTTTTGAGACCAAAAAAAAACGCAAAGAAATATTTTCAAAATAAATCTTTTTCCAATACTTTATCGATTTATTACTGATTGTGAACGATGCAGTTAACTTAAGAATTTCAAAATCTCTCAAATAAATCCAAATTTGATCCATTCGATTGAAAAATATGCCCCCCCCCCCCCAGTGGTTGAGCTTAATATCTTGCATAATTCAAGACGGCGATTTTCCGATCAAAGTTGTTTATGGGCAAAATTTTTGGGTGGACTACCTCCAAAACTTATCCCAAAATGAACGAAATCACCTAAGCCAATTTTGAAATGAGCCAAAAACATGTTTTTGAAGGGGCTGAAAGGATTGGAGGTGATTTAAGTAAATTAGTTTTCTAGAAAATGTTTACTTGTGATTGTGATGATACCCTCTTACGGTTTGCAGTCCAGAAGGGGAATTCTGCAACAGTATGACAATGTCATATGACAAATTTTCGTGATAAATTAGAATTAGGGAGTAGGACAACCTTGAGGACAACATTAAAGCCCAGAGCTTCACGAAGCTTTTAGTAACTGATATGATTCGGATTTACGATTACTTCTTCCGGATTTACCACACAAAAAAAATTTAAACTAGTCATATGATGTTGTCTTACTATTGAAGAATTCTCCAATGAAATCGTGACAAGTTAAAAAAAATGGATTATTTTACTGCTCTCTTTGAGTTCAAGTAAACTAAAATTATAACAAAACGATGGTCAAATGAAGTCGTTAGGTGCTGTACTCCCTAAAGTAGTTTTGTAATTGACTACATTGATAAAGTTGTTTAGTTTTTTTTATTATGACAAAAGCAACGTAGCATTTCGCATTCTCTTATTAATCTCAAAAGGTTAATTACCTGCTCTTCAGATTGTTGAACTTTTCATTTAAATTCTCTAGAAATGATTATTTTGATCAGTTATTAAACTTTTACGAGTATTCCGAGTGTTCATATACAAAACTTTCGTTATTGAGACATCAAAACCACACCTCCTCAAAAGCTTTTAGCTCATTTTTCCAGCTCACAATTCTCATTATCATTAAATTAATCAAGGAAAATTTTCAAAATACACACAGAAAATTAATTAAGGAATATGACACCTTCTTCGTGAATGTAAACTCTTTAGGGAAAAACCAATTTTCCTTAGTCATTTTAATTGGTTTTATACTTAAAAAACTTTTCGCATTAAAAACAGTCACAGAACATCTAAAAATACATATATAGTACAGAAAATCCCTATTGTTTCTAATTGAAAAAATCATATACCTTGGAATATTCAAGGAGAAATAGTCTTTTTTTATATAGAGAATTATGTATGTCCCTGGCAATGTTGGAATAATATCCTCCAGTGACATACAAATCTTCCGGCTTTGTGAAATAGGGATAGATTTTAACTTTAAGGCACAACATAATAAGGCACAAGAGAAGTGAAAAATATTCAAGAAAAGAACAACAAGACCAAAGTCGATGAAAGTTTATGCGACAAGAAACCTTTTACATCGGAGAATGGGGAACAACAGAACCCTTTTCCACGCGGCATCTTAAGAGAAAAGTAATACATAAACCTTATATAGAAAAGGAAATTCCACCCAGAGACTATCTCTCAGCCAGTCTTATATCTTATAAAAAAAGAGAGAAAAAAAGAAAAGGACGGAATACAAATTGGCGAGTGAGTTGG
Organism: Phlebotomus papatasi; assembly: GCF_024763615.1. Classification (NCBI taxonomy): domain Eukaryota; kingdom Metazoa; phylum Arthropoda; class Insecta; order Diptera; family Psychodidae; genus Phlebotomus; species Phlebotomus papatasi. The sequence goes on from NC_077223.1 coordinate 60,468,166, forward strand.
AATGCTTTTCTTTAGAATTAGTCTCAGCAACTTTTCAAAATTTATGGCTGCAGATGAAAACACATCGTCCCAGTGGGAGATTCACTAACTTTTCCTCAATATTTTCGCCCAGTCACTCTATTCCGTGCCAGAAGATACCTCCTGTAACTGAAAAATCTTTTGAAAATGCTGATATTTTTTCTTGGAGAAATGCCACAATTTCCGTATTCAAAGCCAGATTTTCAACTTCACTAAATGGTTTTCACGTCATTTTCTTGGCAATTAGCAAAGGATAAATGGGATTGCCTGCCAAAATTGATATTGCTTAGTTTTGATAAATGGATTCATAAATCATCTCAAAACCTGTCCAAACTAGCAAAGAAGACAACTGAATTCTGCTAGTGAATGTTGCTAGTAAATTCACCGTTTCGCCAGAAAATTACCGTTTTATAGTAGCTTAGGAATATAGATTCAAATTTACCAGTCAGTCCAAGAACTTCCTAAAGAAAATCCAAAGACCCAAATAGACTCAGACTGATTCACGAGAATAAATATATTTGACCCATAAAAATTTAATAAAAAGAATCATATTAAGAAAAATTGAGTTTTGTCTGGATCTTTACCACCAAATTTTACGAACTAAGTATTCTCGAGGGTAAATCTGAATCTATTTCCGATTTAAGATCTGGGGTGTATCAGAGAACTGAGATGTAAAGTATAATGTCAACGTCTCGGGAATTAAGATTGAACGGAGGAAGGCAGAGGGTATAATGCGTTCAACTGAAGACGTGGATGCACCGGATCCTAATGGAAAATCCGACGTACACAGATCCTTATCTTAATTCATCTTCCAGTTTCTGTTCCTTAAAGATGAAAGGTAAAACGTTAGGGTAAGTGTGCCAAATTTCGGCATAGTTGCATTCAAGCGTCAAAGTCTCAAGTTTGAAATGTAATATTTTAAATACAAATTGATTTTTTTTATTCTTTCTTCTGAAAGAGTGATGCTTGGAACCTTGTAAAGAGTTTATCGTCTTAATTTATTCTAAAATCATTCTTAATACATTTTAAAATGAATAAAAATATAGACATAGCTTTGGTGCCCTATTTCGGCCACCTTCATTTTCATAGTTCCTTGCCCTTCGAGAATTCTTCCAATATCTTTTTCACGTCATCTCGTTTGTCGAACCTACATTTTTTGTTATTATTTTGCATTGTATAATCTCTAGAGTACGTAAAATCTAAAATTTCATGGAAATTCGAGGAACAAAAAAGGTGGCCGGAATTTGGCACACTTACCCTATAGCGAGTGTACTTTTTAAAGTGACTGGGACATTTTAAATCCTGTCCAAATCTCCTTTAAAGAACAGAATAGTTGCATTGATAATAAATGAATTAAGATCAGGATTTTATGACTTTTCTATTAGCATCCGCTGTATCGACGTCTTCAATTGAACGTATCATGCGGTTTACCCCGTTTACCTCATGGCAAAGGGCAAAGGAGGAGATATGGGGAAAAGGAAATAACGTTTCGAGATAATTTCAAATTATGGGGGAGGGTGCGTCACTGCAAACCAGAATCCGATGTCTCTTATCGTTTGACCTCTAGCCTGGTTACAAACTTCCAAACAAATAAAAAACAATATCCATGAACGAAAAATCAATTATGGGAACTTTATACTAAGATAAAACCTAAAAAGTTAAAACAACTCTATGGCAGAGTCGAATTAACTCTACGAATATCGATGTAATTGTTACTCTTTTTCGTTGTAAATTTTAGTAAATAGAGTTGAAATAACTCTTCGTGCGAGTTAAATTAATTCGTTGAATATCGATGTAATTATTACTCTTTTTCGATGTAAAATTTCATCTCGACTGAAGTATATACTTAAGTGTATTCGTTTTAAGAATATACTTCAGTAAAGAAGATTTTCGCGTGACAAAGTTCATACGGAACATCAACTAGAAATATGCCTAAAAGTGCTTCATGAAGACATGTGCGTGCATCATATGTGATATTTCGTTCGGAATATATGGAACTTGAGTTCAAGAAAATATTAATAAAGAAAATGATAAAATGAAAAAAAACATAAAATTGCAAAATCTATCCATTTTGGGATTTGAAAGAGTTATTCTAACTCCAAAAAAAAAAGATTTTTTTAACTCTTGGAACGAGTTATTTTAACTCCTGAAACGAGTTATTTTCAGTGTTAAAAAGAGTTATTTACACTCTTTTGCCATGTAAATTTTAGGAAAAAAAGTAAAGACAACTCTTTAGAATATTACACCTAAATAGAAGTAAAATCAACTCTAAAAGTTAATCTAAAATCACAACGAAAGAGTCAATTCAAAATCGATTCGAGTAAGTTTTACTCGATTATTTTTCTGAGTGTACCAATAATGCTTAACCGACTGAAACCCATATTTCCAGGTTGGAAATTACAAGACCTTTCCAAAAAATCTAAATTCAACCATATCAGTTGAAAACTAGGTACTCTATGAGTGGTTAAACTTTGACTTCGAAAAACTTGTAATTTCTAATATTGTGATTATATAGCTAAATAAATAGTATTAGTTTGCTCAATATTCTTTTTAATGAAAAATATAACATTCTGGATTTCTGGATTTCTTTAAAATCTGAATTTCTTTTATACTTTTGAAAACGATTTTTACGATGTTGTTTTTTTTTAGTTATGCTGTATTGTGGAGGTAATTTAGGCAAATCTTAATATTTTACTATGCTAATGACCTTTTGTATTTTTCAGTCCAAAGTCTAGTCTTTTAGTCTTTTTTAGATCAAAGGTTTTGCCTTTGGATCTATGTAGTCCCATAAAGACTCAGCCTTTTTATGGTATCCTCTATGGCGCTAAGATCGCTTTTTCTGTACACCACTGAGGGAAAAACGGAGGTGCGATTAACATTTGTTCCTCATAACTTTAACACTTTTAAGGTGTACAAATATATCAATCAACATTTTTTTCTGTTAATTTTACATATTTTTAAGGGTAAAACTAATATGAAAAAGGGTAATTTTAACACCTATTACATCTAAAAAGCATAATATTTACACCAATTACGGATCAATACTGCAGGGTAAAATAAACATTTCCGGAATGTTATTTTAACTTTTTTGGATTTCTCTCAGTGTAGGCACATTTTTTACCCCTTCTCTTAAACGATAATTCCAATAGACAATAATGGTCAAGGGTGAAAACTTTTTAAGATATGTATTTTCTGACCTTTATCTTAATCATTTAAAATTGAATTCGTGGAATTCATTAAAATTTCTTGCAATTATCACAAAGTTTAAAAGCATTCCAACTCAAAATGAATCAGTAAGGAACTGTGATAATTTTGGTTGTCTTGAAATAAGCACTGAGAGAAATCCGAAAAAGTTAAATTAACATTCCGGAAATGTTAATTTTACCCTGCATTATTGATCTGAAATCGGTGTAAATATTACCCTTTTTAAGTGTATTGGGGGTTTAAGTTATCCTTTTTCATATTAATTTTATCCTTAAAAGGGTGTAAAATTAACATTAAAAAATGTTGATATATTTTTACACCTAAAAAGTGTTAAAGTTATGAGGAAAAAAAGTTAATCGCACCCTCTTTTTTTTCTCAGTGAGCTTACATGATTTATTGATCGTGTCAGCAACGATCACAATCGAAAACATAACGACAAAGGAAAGTAAATAATTTTCTGAAATCAAATTAATTCAGAGTTTTTGAGTTAGTTTTTTTCTAAATTGTTGCCTCATAATTTTAAAATGATTAGAGCAGCAATTGAGCAAACAATTGAAATATCAAAATATCAAATAAAAATGCAGATACGGAAACAGTCAAGATATGGGGTAAATTTGGGTAGTTCGGAATCATCTCTATTTTGGAATTTTAAAAAATTCTCACTGTTTCAGATGGTCGAAGAGAAAAAGAAAATCAAAAAGAAGTACAAGACTTTACATTCGAAAGTACTTCTTCGTTGTTTTTTTCTTCCTTTTTGCTATCTAAAAGCATTAGGAAATCTTAAAGTTCCAAATTAGACATGATTCCAAATTGCCCCTTCTTACCCTAAGCGACGTCGACGAAACTTTTATGGCATTTGTCCACAAACCAATTTTGCAATGAAAAAATCATCGCTCTCACAAAGTCTTACACACTTATCACTTTGTTTAACATACTTTTCTCTATGTGTAAACATACATCAGAATATTGGTAAAACGTTATCAGCAGTCTAAAAAGATCATAATTTGATTCACTGAAATTCACTGTAATTTCTACAAATTTTCCATTAATTTCATTTAATTTCACAAAATCACCATAAAATTATTCAAGCTTCGAACTTTTAGAGAGCTTTAACTTTCACCTCTATTTGATTTTATAATTGACCAACAAACTATTCTCAACTTGTATTTCACTATTAAACACTTCTTTTTAACGCGCTCTAATGTCGTAATTTTTCATTTGACTATTTAAAAAAAAAGCCTGGAAAAAACTCCGATAGATTTTGACTGAGACGACGATTAACAAAAAAACCTTCTGTGTTTATTTTTAATACTATAACAAATAAACACCTTCCTAATTAATCATGAAAGAGAATATTGTATGTCCACGAGATAACCAATAAAAGTGTTTACATTTGCACAAAGTGCCTAAAAGAAAAAAGCAACAGATAGAGTGAAGCCTAAAAAAGGCGTAATAATGGGAAGAATTTTAACGTATAGAATAATTTTCAGCAAGAAACACTCACTTTCTTCATCCTTTTCCTCCACTTTTCCCGCACTTTTGCCCATTCCACCAAAAATAACACACTCTTGGCGACTTTTTCGCAGCAAAAGCATTGAAAGAAACAAGATACACAAGAAAATCACAGACAATTCCACAATATTCCGAGTGATTTCGGGTGTGGTGAACTCTCTTTCGAGGCAAAATCTTATCTAATACGCTCTCACTATCTCACTCTCCTTTCCCCCCATTTGCAGGAACAAAAAGTGATCTTATCGACAAAAAAAACTCCAAAATAAAAGTACACAAAGAGTGACACAATTTTTTTTTTACCACAAAAGCTTGTGGAAATGCGCTGAGATCAGACAAGTGTTGGAAAAATTCATCAACTCACCGTGAATTAGAAGCTCAGAATCTCGATTAAGCTCGTACAAGCGAATGGCTTCGTTTAGCTCGAGCTGCGACGAAATAGTGCACGGATCATTCTCTTCGTCTACCCACTTCATGGTGAAAACCTTCAAAGAAAATAGAAACTGATTTGATGATATCCTTCTTGAAAAGAATTCTTGAAAGACTTGCACATTGTAGAGACTTCCCCATCAGAACGAAAAATCAATTTAAATGAAAGAAAATGTATTTGCTATATAGAGCACATAATTTAAATTTATCAATCAAGATAAAGACTTCCTACTTTGGCTATCAAAAGAATCATCTATGTTTAATTTTGTTCAAAGCAGTATTAAATAGAAGTAAAGGTTTTTGTTAAGAGTTATTATGTGTTCTGCAAAGTTTTGAAAATAAACTTATTTCTGATATTTATTTCATTAAACTTAAAAGCCAATTATTGAATTTAAAAAAAAAATACCAACAACACCTTTAAAAATATTTAAATCGGTTGGTAACGTAACGTTACGTAGGTCAAAAAGATTGGAAAAAATCACCCAATTTTTCTATTTTTTTTACTGCTCAAACTCTACGGAGAGAGCAGTATATAATCCCTCGATTTTTGCACCCCCCCCCCCCAATTTCCACCTTCCACCCCCTGGAGACCACTTTTCTTAACAAATCTTCAGGTTTCAGACGATTTTTGAGAAATGTCGTCACGCTGTTTGTCCGTCTGTCCGTCCGACTGTCGCCAGCTCTAGAGGCCAAACGGTTAGAGATAGAGACTTAGGACCTTCGGGGGACCCCCCATAAGTCGACTCAAGGATCGTTAACATGCCTCTAATTCCCCTCCCACCCCTCCAAAACCACGTTTTTTTGGGATTTCTCGAAAACACGTCGTGCGATTTTTTTCATATTTGGATATGTTTTAGACATTATCCAGACGAACATTTCGTCTGTATACGAAAATACCGTTGAATCATTCCTATAACGGTTTTTCAAGATCAAAGGTTAAAAAGACACTAGAGTGCGCATTTATCAAGCGTATGGGGTCATGTTTAGGGTCGTTGGAAAGGTCTTGGAATTTCCGACAAGACTAAACCGGTTCCAATCGGTTTTGAATCGGTAATGAACTGGTTCATAACCGATAAAAAATTTTTATCTGAAAATCAATCCTTTTACTTTTAAAACTATTTTGGGGGATATTTTAACTGATTTGTGAATTGGTTCAAATGGGAACCGGTAAACGGTAAATGATGCGAAAATACTTTTGCGGTATAGCATCTATGTCACGAGTTCGAGCATTTCGCAAAGCCCGGGACACTTTGCCACCTTTTTTTTTAATATAGTAAATTTTGATTTTAATTCAAGTTCTTAAGCATATACTGGTACAACATTTTAACTACATATTTCCGAAATTTTCATTTAAAAATCTTTTTTAAAAAAATCAGCAGTTGAGACCTGATTTCTGGAGACCTCCTGGATATTTTTGCTCCAGCTATTTGCTATTATAGTAAATTTTAGAGCTCAAAAATGACGAATTTTTAAATTCTCATAATGAAAATTATTTTTAATTATTTTTTTGTAATTCCAATTTTTTAAAGCAAAACCGTTTTGGAAAAAGAAACTACAATACTCAGACATAATATTTTTCATTAGAGTGAAAATTATCATTCATTGGTATTTTCAGAAAAGTTACTTAAATTTTTGGGCTATTTTTGTCCCTATCGCTTAGAGGTAAAAAATACACCGAATCAGACTCTGTTGGATTTTCTAAGCCTAGATGTAAGACCTTTTACTGATTTTGTTTATCGGTTTCATTTTTCATACTGATTTTCGGTCCTCGAAAACTGTCTCGTCGTTAACACTTCAAAAACCAAAATGGCATTTTACTCCAATTTTAAGTTTGGAGCTTCATAGTAGGAATTCTATTCAATATTAAGCTAAAGTTATAACATGAATGTGTAGAGAATTTAACTAGCTTTCGTTTAGTCAAAAAAAAGTTGATAACTTTGTCATTATTTAAAAAATAGGCAAAAAAACAGAAAGTGGGCGTAGAATACCAAATTGGCGTAAAATGCCATATTAGGTGAGATTCTTAACAATCTCACCTACTATAATCCTAACAAAATTTCATGTCGTCCGATCGACCTCAAATTTGGCCAAAATGCGTTTCGCCACTTCCTGATTCCGAATATATATGTGGCTAAGTTACGTTCCCGGCCGGCCGGCCGGCCGGCCGGCCGGCCGCTCTTTGGAGCTTAATAGCTCCTAAACTAAAAAAGATATCGACTTGCGGTTTTCGGCAAAGGTTATATATCGGGTGAAAATTGCAACTTGGTGCATAGACCCCCCACCCCCCACCCCTCCTTCCGCCATTTTGAAGACCCCCCTTTTTTGTTTTCTCAATAGCTCCGCCCCTATGGCATTCAGCGGACTCAAATTTTAGTATGTTATAGCTGGGCCTTAGAGCTTTCCATCAATACCAAACTTAAGGTCCCCCGACCCCCCTGACCCGAGCTATAAGGGTCCAAAAAAAATTTCTTAAAATGGCCATTACTCCGGTTCTAATTGTCAGAATTTAAAAAGTGAGGGCTTTTTGGAAAGCTCTCGTGAAATGCCACTTCCCCTTCTAACATCGCAAGTTCATAAAACCACCGCTAGGGGCGCTTTTTTTAAAAAGAAAATTTTTAAATCTTAAAAGTTAAATAACTCAAAAAATCCATTGTGCATCGGGCTGAAAATTTAGTATGTTGTAGCCGTTGATTATACCTATCAAACAAAAAAAACCTTAAGTCGATCCATAACCCCTGACCCGAGCTATAAGGGGTCAAAGTTCGAACATTGACCGGCCTCTATCTCCGGTTCTAATTAACATAGCGACCTAAATTTTACTTTTTTGGTTTCGTCTCGATGAGCACTTTCAGATGGAAGTTCAAAAAGTCACCATAGGTGGCGCTGTGATAGCGTCAAAATTCATCGAAATTCAAAGTCACTTTTCTCAAAAACGGCATTGTGCAGGTTAATGAAATTTTAGTATGTTGTAGTCCAGTCTAGGACGTTTCCAAAATGGTGCGTATGCGCGCTGTGGTTTCAATAGAACCGGAGATATGAGGGGTCAAAGTTCACGAAATTCAAAAAATCATATCTCTGGTTCTATGTGACCGATTTTGATGAATGAGGGCTTAAACGAAAGATCTCACCAAATGCTACAACTTTCTAGAATGTTTGAACTTCGTGGGACCAACACCAGGGGCGCCACAGTCGAAAAACCAATTTCAATATCACATAACCTCAATTATCTCGACTGTCGCTGAACCGATTTTGATGATTACTTCGACATAATTGTAGAGCACATTTGTCTCTACATTTCGTCCATACATCATTTTCCACTCAGACTACGCTATCACTCCGATTTTGCCGTTTAAGTGTGAAAAAATTGATTTTTCCAATAATAACGCTTTGAAATCACTCAGATGCCAATTTGACTGCCTCTACTCCACCAAGACACTTAAGATAGGGGTTTAAATGGAAAGTCCCGCAAAATACAACAATTCTTTGATGTAGTTGAAGTTCAACAAATGACTACTTGGGGAACTCTGGATGAAAAAACGAGTTAAGAAACAAAAAACCTCGCTTATCTTGGCTTCTGAGTAATCGATGAGTTCAAGTTCTACGGCAAAATTATAGAGAACATTCTGGTCTACATTTCACCCATATAACACTTTTCTGTCAGTTCATCCAAATCCTTGATATTTTGGTTTAAATACAAAATTTGTATAATTTCACGAATTTGATTCAAGATAACTGAATGGCGTCTCCCAACTTCAGCTCTAAATCAAATTTGCATGCACTCCGAGTTAGCTCACGTTAAGAATCTCACCTACATAAGCCGGTTAGGATTATCTGTCCCTTTTTATATGGATTTGGCGTTAAAAATGGGCATTTGAATGTCTTATTCTACATGTTACATTGTTAAACATTTTTTGAGATTTGTCACGATTTGAAAAAATCGCAAATATTAGTGAAAATGTTAAAATAATAATTAAAAATTAAATAATATAAAACTTAGAATTGTTGTAAAGTGGTACTATAGAGAAAAATAAGGTGAAAATTCATTTTACGCCTTGTTTTTCCTTTTCGAATTCCTGTTGGAATTTCACATAAAATTTTCTTTAAAAAAACGCAAGTATTGAAAATTCTACAGAAAAATATATTAATATGGGTCCTAAAATCCTTGCCAAATTGCTAGGAAAAATGAAATTTAATGAAAATTGGCATTTTGCTACGAGAATCTGTAAAAATTCACTTTGGCATTTTTTGTCAATTTTCATGAAATTTATATAAAAATTACAAGAAAATGGAAAAATATTTATGGAAAATGAATTTATGAGTCCTGTAGAAGTCTTACGGAATGAAAAACTATTGTAAAAATGCTTTTTTGTTGAGAATATCTGCACTGGCATTTTATGCCAGTTTGGGTTTTTACGTGATTTTTTGGCTTGGGTTTTAAAGTGTTAAAGGGTTATTCTATTTCAGCTTAGTTATGAAGTTTGTCGCATTTCACAACTTGAAAATTTAAAATTTAAAATTGTTATCGGAATATTATGAATCAACTCATAATATTCAAAATCAAGCTTAAGAATTTATCTTAAAATTAAGTAATAAAATCTTTAGCTTTTTTTTTTAAACAATGCGTGAAAACATTCCGTCAAAAAAATCACCCAAAAAATCGTTTCTGAGGACATTACAAGATTATGAAAATTGTAGAAAAGAGGCAAATGAAATCGCTTTTAAATACGAAATTCAGAAAATATTGAAGTTGAGAAATCTTTTAAAATAAGAGTGGGAAATTCTTTTCTGATAGGGATTTTTCTTTTAAATCAAATTTGTACTTGGTAATTAAATTTAAAAAAAAAGAGAAAATAAAGAGAAAGAGAACAAAATTTTGATTAAGTGAAACACTGCAAAAAGGCTAACGTTGCATACCAAAGAGATTTTAATTTAAATCGTTAAATTCGTAGCTCTTATGAAAAGAGCTACTTTAGCGAGATTGACTATATTGTTTCCGAGCAACTGTTTCAAATCCATGTCGGTGATACCTATGCTATTTCTGAGTTGGGAGTATTCGGGACAGGTGATAAGAATATGTTGTACTGTGAGTGGAACGTTGCAGATGGGACAGGTAGGGGGATCAGTTTGGTTCATTAAGTAGGAATGTGTTGCGTACGTATGGCCGGTTCGAAGTCTGGTGATAATACAAGTATTTCTACAGTTCATATCAGGGATAACGATTTTGTCTGGGTTTTCGAAAATGTTTCTCAATTTGTTCGTCAAGTCCAGGAGGGTGACATTAGCTCTGAAAAATGCGACCGATTATAGTGTAAATTTTTCCCTGTTTTCGTACATATTTCACGAGATATCTCCAAAACTATGTAGGTTGACAATTTGGGGTTTTCGGTTGCATATTCAATATTAAGTTGGCTTTTATTTTGCATTTATATTTTTTGCTAATTCATTCTACACTAATAGAAAACAGCTAATAAACCCAGAATTTTTCGGCGCGCTTGAAACATATGGGAAACATAGGAAATGTCATGCCCCTGGTCAAGTCTAAGTCCTTCCAGTCTTTCCGTCTGTTTTGCTTTAAAATACTTTTAATTGTAGTTTTCATGTCCGTATAGTCTATATTGTTACTTCTACTTATATATCTGTCAGTGTCCTCCTTCACAAAAGTCTTCACTTCTTTCATCCCATGAATTTCTTCGCATACCCAAACTATCTTCGTGCGACCCTGAGAATTGCAAATAAAATCATGAATTTTTAAAACGAAATAATTTCTACTTTTGGGATTAAATAACTCTTCTATGCCTGATAGGGAACTAGTAGCTATTAAAATTGGGTTACCTTCAGGAATATAACATTCACAGGCTTCCATAATTGACATTAAGTCAGCGTTAACGTTATGCGTGTGTGAAACTATATTTTTTCGGAAAGAGATGTTACGGTCCATAGACCAGTACGCAATTCTGCTAAGGTTTTTATTTTTACAAGAGGCTGTGTAGATAATATCCCAGTTAGAATGGATTCTAGAATATTCCTCGAATTTATCTACTGTACGCACAGTGCCTGCCCCACTCATCCAAAAGATCTTGATAGCTAAATTAATGTTAGAATATTTAAAACTCCAAGGAGGATTACTAGGCTTAAATTTTTTAATTATTTCGTAATTCGGAATCATATTTTCTTTAAGGGCATTATTCGCTATTTCTATCCAGGATTTTAATATTTTCTTTTTATTACTAAGACGATAATTTATAACTTTTTCATGGAGTATATGAGTGGGGAGCGACTTAATTTTTTCTAGATAAGACATTAATAAATACTTTCTTCTGTATGAAAGTGAGGGAAATCCCCCTTCAGCCAAAACACTTGCAATTGGTGTGGATCTAAAAGCTCCTGTTGCCAATCTTATCCCTGCATTATAGACCCCATTGAGTCTATTTAAAGCTTGGTCCGATGCAGTCCCATAAATTTGTGCTGCGTAATCTAATTTACCCCCAATTAACGCTCTGTGTACTTTAAGCAATTGATTTCTGTTTGCACCCCACTTAACTGACGATAAAGCCTTTAAAATTTTTAAACGGTTTTGACAATTAATCCTTAGATCTTCGATTTGTTTTTTAAAATTTAGTTTTTTGTCGAACGTTACGCCGAGAATTTTTAGAGTTTGGACCGATTCTATTACTCTGTCATTAAGTTTTAATTCAGGATCGTGACAATTGCGCTTTCGGCAAAAATGAATCCACTTGGTCTTGGACGGGGAAAAAGATAAGCCATGATTTGCTGCCCAATTTTCAAGAGAAGAAATGCCATTTTGAATATGAGTTTGAAGATGTATTGAGGTTTTAGATGAACCATAAATTACGATATCATCCGCGTAGATTAAATGTCTAATATTACTGTCAGATAAAGTATTTGAAATCCCATTAATGGCGGTAAGGAAAAGTGTAACTGATAGGACGCTACCCGTAGGAGTACCGTTTATTTGTTCCCTCCATGACGACTGAACATTACCCACCATTACCGAAAACTGCCTATTGCTCAAGAAATTCTCTATGTAGTGGAGGATATTACCCCTAAAACCCCAATCCCTCAATTGCTTAATAACGACAATCTTCCACAGCCTTTCATAAGCCTTTTCCAGGTCAAAGCTTACAGCAAAAATATGTTCGCCATTGTTCATCTTTTCCGCTACAAAGTCCTGGATACAAGAGAGATTGTCTAACGTCGATCTAGATTGGCGAAACCCAGACTGATATTTTGATAGTAATTGCTCTTTCTCAAGCCACCATGTGATTCTATTCGCCACCATTTTTTCTAATACTTTACCAAGGCAACTGAGCAGAGAAATAGGACGGTAATTTATTGTATCCGTGGGATCCTTTTTCGGTTTCGGAATTGGGATAATGAGGGCTTTCTTCCAGTCGTCTGGAAAGACCCTTTCAGAAAAAATTTTATTGTAAATTTTTAATAAATAGTCCTTAACGTGATCTGGAGCTTTTTTAATCATGTTATATGAGACATTGTCTAGGCCAGTGGATTTACCCTTAACCGAACTCAAGGCTTTATCTAATTCGTCACGAGTGAAGACTTGATTAATTTTAGTAGGTGGTACGACTGCAGGAACAGTCTGATATTGACTAAGAGACTCTTGTATTTGTAATTCAATTGGGTTTAAATGAGAATTGTCAGAATTTTTATGAAAAGTGTCTGCAAGAGCTTCGCACATGTCTTTGGGGTCGGTTATTACAGAGTTATCTACATTTAGTTCTCTTATTCGATTACCTTTGAAAGATCCTGAAATTTTCTTCACTTTATCCCACACGATCTTAGGTGGAGTATCAGATTTAATATTTTCAACGTATTTTTCCCAACTGGATTTTCTTGCTTCATCCATCAATTTTCGGACTTCCTTTTGCTTTTCTCTATAAATCTTTAAATTGTTATCTGTAGGGTGCATATAGAATTTTTTGAAACATTTATTTCTTTCCCTGACCTTTCTCGAGATATCTGAATTCCACCACGGCACATATCTATCTCGAATCACACCACTATACTTCGGTATCGCTTTTTCTGCGGCTTTTACCAACGCATTTGTTAAATATTCGACTGATTCTTTCACGGGCAAATCTTTAGTTGTATCAACATATTCATCTACTTTTTTAGCATAAATATCCCACTTTGCCAGGTCTTCCTTCCATCTTACTCTAGTCAGATGCGTCTGGGAAGCGTTAGACGAAGAGACAAAAATAGGGAAATGATCACTGGATGAGGAATTATCCGCAACATTCCACTCAAGATTAATAGACAATGCAGGAGAAATTAATGTTAGATCAATTGCGGTGAGCGCACCATACCCCGGATGGAGATAGGTTGCTCTTCCGTCATTTAGACATGTTATATTATTAGTTTGGATAAATTCTTCAATTACTTTACCTCTAGTGTTAGAATAGGTACCACCCCACATAGGATTATGCGAGTTGAAATCTCCACAAATCACAACAGTATCACCGAGCTGGTGTAGGATATTTTCTAAGAGACGGATCGATAAGTTGTCTCTCGGATTTATGTAAATTGAACAGAAAGAAATCAATTGACCTTTAATTTTCACCTTAACTGCTACTGCGTCTAGAGTAGTAGAAAGGTCAATAATAGTGTAAGGTATCTCAGATTTGATCAAAATAGCAACGCCTCCCTTAGCAGTATCAAATAAGTGATTGTTAGCAATTATATCATAATTTGCAAAGTTAGGATTTGTCCTAGAAGTTAAATGAGTTTCCTGCAGCAAAATTACGTTAGGTTTGTACTGATTAACAATAAGTTTTAATTCACTGAAATTATTCCAAAATCCATTTATATTCCATTGTAAGAAATCCATTTTAAAAAGAAAAAGTGAAAAAAAAATCAGGAAACTCATAACAAAAAAAAATACTTGAATTATTTGTGCCCTAGGACGACGGCCCGACTGCGAGAGTTCCACGAACCCCATGAGTATACATGAGATCGTCCAAAACTCCCGCAGCCGGGCCGCCCCCCCAACGCACAAAAATTATCATGAATTCTTACCCTAGTCTACACCTATTACCCTACGAATTGTAGCTTCATCAACAGTTTTCTCATGGTGAGTAACTCCGGGTTTGTGGGCCACACTGCTAATATAGCTGTCGCTGGGCAGCACGGCAAGCTTCTTCCTTTTGTTCTTCCCAGTCTTTGTCTTCTCAACTAAACCTGCCTTTACACGGTTGGAATCTGTCTCCTCGGATGAGGAGGTATTCTTCTGCCGTTTCTTGTTCTGCTTGGAGACGACTTGGTAGTCATCAACATCCTTAATATTTGTGACTGTTGTATCTTCCAACACATGGCTCTGCTCCTCAACATTGAAGTCCATCTCCTCAGAACTTTCCTCTTCATTAGCAGTGTCGTAAGTGGATGAAACTTCTTCGACACCTCCGACGGCTCCTTCAGCTTCGATCTCATCTTGAACTTCTGTCTGGGTCTTTTGCGGATTTGCTGCTTCCGGATCTTGTACTACCTTCTTGGGCTTCCTATTACACTGACAGAGACAATGTTCACAGTTAACACCAAAGGATGTCTCTCTCTTTCCTGTAACTCCAGCAAACGTGTTATCTTCCATACTCATCTTGGCAATGAATCTCTTCTTGGCTTCAGCGAAAGAAATTTTGTTGTACACTCTGATCTTTTGGATCTCGAACTCCGTTCGGAAAATTGGACAGCGTCTAGACCAGCTTTCGTGGTCTCCTCCACAATTTATACATCTTGGACCTCCAGCACAGGGTTCGGGATAGTGGTCCTTTTGGGCACAGGACCCACACATTGCTGCTCCTTTACATGTTGTCTTCATATGGCCAAATTTTTGGCAATTAAAGCAGCGCAACGGATTGGGAACGAACGGCTTTACATCAATTCTCAAGTAACCAGCTTTAATGTACGTTGGAACTTCCGGAAGAGCAAACGTAACTGCAAATGTTCCTGTATTTTTCCATTGTGAAGCTTCATTTCCCTCTCTATTTTGACTGGCCCTCTTTTCGAGTTCAGTGGGCTTCCTCTTGATCTGTCGGATCTCCGTAACCATCTGGGACGATAATTCCGTGAGGAGTTCTTGCTCATCCATATAGGCGAGATCCCAGCAATGAATGATTCCCTTGGATTTGTTGAGTGTCGGGTGTTCAGTCACAGAAATATCAAAATTACCAATCCTCTTGATGTTCATCATCCGGTTCGCCTGCTTCTTTGATTTTGTTTCAACCAAAAGAGTGCCATCCTTTAGTCGAGACATATTGTTCACATCACCATAAGACCGCATCGTTCTCGCAATGAGAAACGGAGATACCGCAGTCATATCTTCGTGGTCTTTTGCATCTCTCTTCATCACCAAATAGCGTTGCGCACGTGCAATCCTCTCAATCTCATCATTGTACATGTCAAAAAAGCCCTTTTTCTGGTTGTTCAGTATCGGTGGGAAATCATTTGGGGAAAGGGAGAAGTCTCCCCCGCCCCCGCCAGCATCGGATTTCCAGGGCATAGCCCTGCTTTTCATAGAATTCAGCGACCTAACCTCAAAGAGGTTGGCGAAACTATTTCACAAGAAAACTTCAATAAAGTGTTTTTTATGCCAAAAATTCACTAACTATAAGTTATATTCTTATCTACTCTACTCTTGAGAGTAGAAATATGCAAGAATTTATCTACAGAACGTCCACAATCTTAAGAAAAAGTTGGAGCACAAATTTCACGTGTATTCAATTTGACGTTTCCAACTCGTGTGCGAGAATTGCAATGAAAATGCGTAAATTAACGAAATACGGTGAACATTTTACTGTCAATGTGATTCTGCCCTTAAAGTCTGATGCTTCATTTATTACAATTATACCTTGAAATTTTCGATACTTAAAGATTTATAAATTTTATTTATTTACTTTATTTTTATTTTTACTAACAACAACAATGCTTTTGAGCTGGTGCTCTTGAAAGCAAAAAAATAAGTAAAAAAAAAAGATGGCAAAGTGTCCCAGCTCCCAGCTTTGCGGAATGCTCGAACTTGCGAGATACAGCTCACCGTGAATTAGTTTTTCGCATGATCTTTGTGCTTACTGTTCTACTAGTACTAGAGATTAAATTGATTAAAAAATCACAAAAAAGATTTTAAAATAAAAGACATCGGTACCTAACTATAATTAAAAAGCAAAAGAAAAATAAAACTCAATAAAAATACCTCAATGAAATATCAGAGAAAATATTGAAAGTGTTCAATATTTCAATATTTCGAATTCTGTAAAACTTTACAAGGTTAATCAGACTCGTAATGCTGTCTATTGATAAAAATTTAAGCCATTGTCTTTTTTTTTTAGATATTAGAATTTTAAAATTTTTCCTGTTACATTTTGCCCCGCATACCCCTATCTTATATAGTTTCATGATAATGTAATTTCAAGAGTTTTTATTGTGAACTTTTGAATGTAAACAGATGCACACAAATCCAACATTCCATAAAATTCTTCTCATCTCTTTTTTTGTTTTTTTTTCTGCTAATAGAATATTTCTTTTACAAAGGTTACCTAGAGCATGGAGAAGCCTTCAGAAGCCCCACAAATGCCCTCTTCAATTTCCCTTCTCCCTTACCTGGTCCGGAGAAAACTGGCACATTCCGCGAATTTCTTGACAAAGCTCATCAAAGGTGATGCTTTCGCTGATGTAGGTGATCATCTTCTGGCCATTGTAGGCCGTCTTCACAATGATCTCATTGGAAGTTGAATTGTTGCTCTCATTGAGCACTGGAGTCGGCATTTTATCCAATGTTGCGGATTTTTTTGTTCACTGGGATGACTGAATCTTCTCCTCAGAATCTGCAAAAAGGAAGAGAGAGGCTTCAGAAAAGAAAAAAAAGCAAAATATCCGGAGAATATCATCTGGGCTCTTCCGTGGATATCAAAACATAACCTAAAAACTAAGTTTGGTCATTTTCTCGGCATTTTCCACTTGAGTGAGTCACCAAAAGAGTTTTCTTTGTGCTGGAAGACGCCGTGAGGAAGGTATGTCAACACTGGACACACATCATTGACTCGAGTGCCCCCATTACTGACCCTCTCCACATTTTCTCCCCATAACACCTAACAATTTTCTTTGAGATTTTAGGAAGCTTCTCTCCACAAAATATCAACAGAAACTTCCTAAAATTCACTCAGAAAACTCCCAGGAAACCCCATTGGGCCTCTCATGAACATTAGCTGAACAAACATGGGCTTCTTTTGGATGATTAACAGGTGGAAATCGCGAAAGTGGGGGGTACAAGATAACGGTACAGAGCTCACTGATATAGGATTTTCTTGGGGATTTTCTGATTGAAACATGAGACACACCTCAATTTCGCGATAAGAAACTCTCGGGGCACCACACGAGAACACTTTTGGACACGAAAACGGCGCAAAAAGAAGGGAAAAATGAGGAAAAACAGAAGAGAAATAACAAAAGCAAAAATATCACTCCAGAACTTTTTTTTGACACTTCTCTGAATGAGAGGAGTGAGCCGAAACGTTCACGTACCGCCGCTTTAATTACTAAAATTTAGATAAGAAAATTGAAACACTTTTACAGAATAAAAACCTTACATAGAGTTCTGCGATTTATTTTCATAAAATATTTTAAGGATTCCTTAGTTTTTTCACATTTCTTTGGATGTTTTCGTTGTTCTCACCATCCAACACAGCCGCATTACAAAAGCGGCGGTTAATTTTTCCCACCATTCCACTCTCCGATTGCAGCGATTCAAGTGGTTAGTAGTTGCAGCATCAACCAAAATACTCCACATAACCTAACAAATTGTCCGGGAGTAAGTGTTTTAGTGAAATACCAGGAAATTTTGGCCAGAAAACTAATCTTTTCCGTCTGACATGTCTTCTATGACATTCAGCCAGAAGAAGTTTACACCAACGGCCCCGGACAAAGGAAGTTTCCCACTGGATCACGAAGGCTTGTGCAAGAAATCCATGCTCAAATACATGAACTGTCTCCACGAGAATACAGACTCCAACTCTGAATGCAGATCCTTTGCCAGAGACTATCTGGAGTGTCGCATGAAGAATAATTTGATGGCCAGAGAGGAGTGGAGTAAGCTTGGATTTGAAGATCAAGAAAAAGAAACACAGAAAATCAATTGAGATGGAAGTGAAGGCTTTCCGGATTATCATTGGATGTACAGGAAGTGTGGCTACAATAAAACTCCCACAACTCATTCAGCGCCTCACCAGTGAAATTCCCAGTATAGAAATTAAAGTTGTAGTTACAGAGTGTGCCAGAAACTTCTTTTCTTCCGAGGATATTCCTTCCGGAACTACTGTTCTTACGGATTCAGATGAATGGAGTAGTTGGAAGGGACGTGGAGATCCTGTTTTGCACATTGAACTCGCCAAATGGGCAAATCTAATAATTATAGCTCCACTGGATGCAAATTCCCTGGGAAAAATTGCTTCTGGACTCTGTGATAATCTCCTGTTGTGCATCTTGCGAGCCTGGGAACTGTCGAAGCCAGTTCTATTTTGCCCGGCCATGAACACCAAAATGTGGCAGCATCCCATTACAGCAGAGCAAATCGCCAAGCTGAAGCAGTGGGGCTACCATGAAGTTCCATGCATCGAAAAAACTTTGATGTGTGGCGATACTGGGCCAGGAGCCATGGCTGAATTAGATACAATTGTTCAGTACATCCGAGAGCATCTGGCTAATCTTTAAAATCTTAATGTTTCCGGAAACAGATTTGTAGAAATTTTATTGATTTTTTTTCTAATAAATGAGGTTTTGAGTAATTTTTAATTTTTTAATGAAATTTTGAATGATGTTAATTAAAAATAAATAAAAAATTGATAAGAGTGGCCCAAAATGAATGACAACAAATAGCAATTTGCCGAATGCTTGACCTCTTGGGTTTTTAAAAAAGAAATTAACAGCGAAAAATAAATTTTACCAATTAAAAATTAAATTTGGAAAATGAAAAATTAAATTTGGGCAAAAAAAATTAAATTTGATTCAGGGTGACAAAGCGTCCCATTTCCCATACTTGGCGAAATGCTCGAACTCGTAACTACGATGTTATATCTCGAAAGTTATAACTTTCACATTATTTACCGGTTCGCAATCTATTTGAGCCAAGGGGGAGATATTTGGGTGAAAATGTGTACAACACTTCCAGGCACTTCCACGATTTTTATGGAGGAGGCCTTCGCACTTCCAAAACTTCGCAACACTCTCAAAAATGTTGCAATACTTCCAGTACTTCCTGCACTTCATACACTTCACATTACTTAGAAAACAATAATTTACTTAATCTGGTGAAAAATTTAATTACAGTAGACTCTCACTCAATCGGCTCTTTTTCAATCGGGCGAAAAATTTTGTTGACAATTTTCACGTGTAATTATGAAGCTAATTCGTTCAAATTCGCTGTAGTTCTTCCTATTTTATCGTGATTCTTTATAATTGAGCACTTTTTGTGGAATTTACAAAGGCTTTGACGCCCAAATCTATCGATAAACCGGATGACATTTTGCCCCATATTCCCGATTGGGAGAGAGTCTACTGTAGAATAATTCTTTAAAAATCAAGAAATTTATTTTTATACACATTTTTAACATTTTGCTTATATTTTGAATTTCTACCGCCAGATATTCTTGCATACTTTCAATATTTTAATATTATCTGCGTTTTACAAAGGGGTAGGAGAGACCGAGGAGGTTTGGGACAGGGGTAGTGTGAGACAAGGCGATTTTTTCATTTTTTTTTAAATAAATGGAATTTAACCACTACTCAATCGTAGGCAATATTAAGTTGTATCTTGACTAAAAGAATGAATATCCTCAGTTTTTTTGTTTTAATTCTATGAACACTTTCTTAAAAATTGATAAAAAATGTATATTTTGACGTCTCAGTTTTGCTCTTCGTATTTCATATCAGCGATATATAATCAAAACTTTTTTAAATCACTAGCTAGCAGTGTAATCTAAGAACATATTTTTATAAAAGTTTCAGAGATTATACGCTCTTGTTTTTTACATAAAGGTTTTAAATACCAAAACTACACGCGGGGATGTTTGGGACACCTGAACGGGGATGAATGGGATGTTGATTTTCGACAGGATTGTAGGTGGCATGCAATTGTTTATTGTCAAAATGAAGAGTAATGCCCAGTTTCTACTGGAAATCTCCCTCTTGTGCAAAGTTTATCAGTGGAGCAGATTTCTCTAACTACAGGGATAATTAAACCATCAATGTCTTGGAAATCAATAATTCCTTCTCAGAGGATATTCGATCTTTGCCCAATCCCGTTAAAAACTATTTACTCAAAAATTTCTCGAGCAGTATCCTCTACAATTTTTACATGTTCTCCAGAAAAGGTAAGGCGAAAGCTAATTTAAAGACATAAGGAAAAAACAGGTATCATGCAGTTGTTGTAAAATCAAACAGGAATCCATCAATGAGTTCAAAACTAAAAGTGTTAAGATCGTTAAGATAATCTACTCGCCTGAGGAATTTGATGATCATGATTGCAATATTTAGAATAAAAAAGCAAAGAAAGGTAGATGGAAAATAAGAAGAAAATACTTTAAATAATTGCTTGACAATAAATGAATCTACAATACAAATAAAATTGATATTAATTTCTAAGTATGAAATAAAAGATGAAACATTTTTATTTCTATCAGAAAAATTTTTAATCTAGTACTTAAAATTAATTAACGTGTTCCAGTAATACAAATTATGCGAGAAAAAAACGTGTCCCAAACATCCCCTTTTGCGTCCCATACTGCCCCACATCGGGGAGGTTTGGGACAAAGCGTCAAGTTAAATGTTTTATCTTCTCCAAGAAAACTAATTTGTTTTCCAAGTTCTATCGGGTATTTTTTATAAAGTCAATACCCATAAGTATCCCATAGACTGCATAAAATTGTAATACGCTATCGGGATTTTTTGGAATAGTGTCTCAAAGTCAAAACATGAAAAAGTGTCCCAACCTCCCCGGTCTCCCCTACCAACATATTTTGAATTTTCCTAAGAGACCAGTGAAGCTACTTTTGGAAAATTGAATATCTAAAAAAATGTATTGTCATTTGTAAATTGAAACTGGGCTGGAAAATCTGTTAGAGCCCGAAAGTACGAGTGCTACAACTAATTCAGCACAAAAAGTCCCACGAATACTATAAATTAGAAAAAAAAAATTATATAAAATTGATTGAAAGTCAACTGCAATATCTATATGACATTATTTGCTAGCCACTACATAAAATTGAAATTCCTGTGAAAATTAATGAAAATTATTATTCAACTGAATACTGAATATTTTCCTCGGAAAAATTACGACACAAATTAAGCTATAATAAATTTGAGCGTATTTGCTCCATTTATTGTCATAATCGAACTTGAAAATTTCAACAAACCTTTTCAGTTTACCGCCCGAATTAAAAATCTCAACTAAAAGTAACGTAGTCTGAAAAATACGGAATTAGATAGAAAAGACTTTATATACGAGTACTTCCACTTCCAAAGACTTCCAAGCACTTCACTTTCATCTGTACACCACTTCCGACCCTAATATCTCCCCCTTGATTTGAGCCGATTCATAAATCACTCAAAAAATCTCCAAAATAGCCTAGGAGTAACACAATTATTGATTTTCTGATTAACCCTTTAAGGACGATTTGGTCACCGGTGAACTAAAAATGAAATTTTTCCTACGGCCTTCTAAAGACATATTTTGCTAAAGTCAGAAAAAGTGATTTTTTCTGACCCTGAATTTTGACCGTCTCGTCCTTAAAAAGGGTTAAATAATTTTTTACCGGTTCATAACCGAATGGAACCGATCAGAATTTTTAGAAGTTTTCAAGACATTTCCAAAAAGCCCAAAATCACCCCTTTTAATTGAGAAATACGCTCTCAATTCCTTTTATGTATCAATTCCTTCTAAAAATAAGAAAAAACGTCTAATTCAAAGGTGCGCTGCTCCCCCCCTATGCCCGAAATGTCCGTTTAAACAATCCCTAAAACTTAAAACATTATCCAAAAATGAAAACAATGCTCACCACGGATTTTTAATCGATCCCAAAAAACATGGCTTTTTAGATTGAAAAGAGGGATCAATGCCAATACCTTAATTTTGAATCCTGATCATTAAGATAGCTGAGATTCTTTACTATCCCAGCTTTTGTGATTCTAGGTGAAATGCGACCACGTCAGATCGGGCCCAAATTTTGGATTTACACATTTTGACTGACACTCATATATAGATCACGAAATATCATATGCGCTAAAAATCGATTTTCATGAACGTCCCTTCTCGCCCGTAGTACAAACACTTCTGCAGAGAGAACAGAAAGAGATATCGACAAGCGGTTTTCGGTCAAGGTTACACGTCGATAAAGTGACTAGAAGTTAATGATGTCACATCCACCCCCACCGCTCCCACCCCTCACTCTTCCACAAATTTTTGGAACACCACAAAAATTTTGTTTTCTCACTCAGACCCTGACATCGATCGATCTCAAATTTTAGTGTTTGTAGATGACGCCCCGTTGTCAATAAAGATAATAATAATAATTTTAGTGTTATAGCTGGGACCTAAGAGCTTTCGATCAAAAAAAATTAAGTCCCCTCACGTTCCCCCCCAACCGAGCTATAAGGGGTCAAAAAATTAATTTTCAAATGGCCATTATCTCCAGTTTTAATTGTCAGAATTTGAAGAATTTTGGTGTTTCGGAAAGCTCATGTGGAATACACTCAACTCTTCGTTATCCGGCACTTCGTTATCCGGGTGACAGCTGCCAAACACTGGCGGTTGATATATTCAAAATTATTTTCACTAAACATGAAGTTTGTCCAGAGTGAATTAAAGTATTATTAACATTGTATCGAAGTTTTTAATACATAATTGTGATAAAAAATGAAACATAAGCACACCATGAAGAAAATTCTCTTGTTCTTTGACAGACAGAAAATAAATTCACACAGCACAAAATAGAAAAACCGTTGATCATTCAAAAAACCTAAATGTCATTTTGTCCCCCAGTCAGCCGGATAACGAAGAGTCTACTGTATACTACAACTGTTTTGACACCCCAAAACTGCATTAAATCAAGGTCAGATTTATCGCAATGTCAATTTTCGTAAATTCGATGTCGGATATTGTTTTTGCTCTTTTACTAAAATTTCATATTATAACTTTCTATAACTGTTTTTTTAAAATCTTAATTACTTATTAATATATTATTGTATTTCTTTACACCTTTAAAAGAAATAAAAAAGTGCAGTTAAAGTAAGTGAATTTTGATGACAAATTTGACATAAAATACACGGCTTGTGGCGCATGTGTGATCCGTCTCCATCGCGTTTTTTTCTTGTGGTACTTTTTATGCTTGTTATATTAGTGTCTTTCTTTAATATTGTGATTTTATTCTGATTTTCTTTTTTTAATTGTCGCAAAACTCTATTGCTAAATTGTAATGCAGCTATTATAGCTTGGCTGTAACTCTGACCATTCCAACACTCGTGTACAAACTCACAATTAAAAATTTAAAAAAGAATTGTAAAAGTGTAAACCTGACAATATACAACCTGGAGTTTTCCATTGTTTTCACATTGGAGGTTAGTCACCAACGCTAAGACGGTGATGGCCGCAATGTATAGTGGGTTGAATATGTATATGAGTATTTGTAAATGGTAATGAAATAGTAAATATATACATATATTTCGAAAACCAGACTATTCTTTTTCTTTAAATTTTAGTATGTTGTAGCTGAGCTGTAGACCTTTCCAATGGTAGCTCGCACTTCTCCCCCAATGTTCCCTGACCTGAGCTGTAACCAAATATGTCTTGCACGGATGGACTGTATTTTCGGTGTTTATGAAGAGATTTCGATGAAATTTTATTGTATCTGAAATCGAGATCTTTCTAACAGTGGGCCGCATCCATCTCCACTCCAACCTACTGTACCCCGAATGAACTTTAATGAACTTTCTTTTTCTTTTGTTGGCCTTCTGTACTTAAACTGTTGAAAATAGAAAATGACCAGTGATAAGCACAGATAAGCTTATGATAGTTGAGGTTCTTTACAGATGACCTCGAAATGCGTGCAACTCGGGGTGCTTGCAACTTGAAATGCGTGAAAATTCGATTGTGAGTTAAATTTTGGAGGTAAAGAATCGCATCATGCCAGTTTTATCCATTTCGACCGACAAGAACAGTCTACTTGACGCGATTCTTTACCCTCAAAAATCAATTCACAATCAAATTTTCACCTAAGTTGCACGCAGTTTCACCGAGTTGGAGGCACCTTGAGTCCACGCATTTCGTGATCGCCTGTAAAGAATCTCAGCTACCATAAGCTTATCTGGGCTTATCACTGGTTTTAGTTGAAATTTGCAAATCTTAATTTAAATTTCAAATTTTCATATTTCGGCGTTTAAAGTTTCAATATAATAAATTTTAATGTAATATATGATTTTATAATGTTTTAATTAAATGAATTTTAATTATTGGTCTACTACGGATCATTCAAAACAAAGGGATTTCTCGTCCATTTTAGTGATCGAAATCCAGCGATAGAGAGAGTAATATGTCCTTTTTTTGTAACCCACAAAAATTACCATCTTTTATCCCCTAGAGACCACCTTTTCCAACATTATCCTAGCGTTTCAGACGATTTCTGAGAACTGATCACGTTGTTTTTCATTTTTCCATTAAAAGCTTATCGAAGCGGTTAGAGATAGCGACTTTTGGGAACCTTCGAAGAGCCCCCTTTAAGTTGAGCCAAAAGGACTATTAAAATCATGACCTTTATTGTTATCGTTCATCAAAACCATGTTCCTCCCCCTCCAGAAACATGTTCTAATATTTTTTGACGTCGCTTCATCAGTATCAGGGGTCTCCGGAGAGGTTCAAATCATATTTTTTAACAGGATGCTTTAGAATTTAAATTAAATATATTTAGACTAGAGATTTAGTTCGCATTTTTCATGAAAAACTCAAATTTTTAAACAAGAAGCAATTCTAATGACTTACAAAACGTTAATATCAATTTATAGAGCTCGGAATTAAAATGGAACAATTCATTTTTCTTTAGGAAAAGAAAACACATTTGAAATTTCATCGTAGCCGAAAATTAAACAGATTATTGGGTAAAACTTATGTGACTTTTAACTATGAGAAATATCCCAGTTTATGATCCATGTCGATAAGAAATCGCAAAGCTCTTAGTTTCATATGTAGGAGTAAGGTCTCCGGTGCTTGGTCGGCTAATCATTTGCTTTTGCGTGTAATTTATGAAAAATTCTTTGGATTAAACTGATAAATATTTCATATTCAATATAGGACATAATGTTCCTCATGTTCCACTTGGTTATAGTCCGTTGAGATTTTAGAACTTTATTTGGCCCTGGTTCCCCTTAAGCATTTATCACGTATTATGTTTTGCAGAAAATCTCGGTAAGCTTGTCTTATCAATCAGTAAAATTGGCGAACTCCTCAAATATTTCCATTGCAAATCAAAAACCAGTGATAAGCCCAGATAAGCTTATGGTAGCTGAGATTCTTTACAGGCGACCTTGAAATGCGTGCAACTCGGAGTGCTTGCATCTAGGAATGTGTGAAAATTCTATTGTGAATTGAATTTTGGGAGTAAAGAATCACGTCGCGCAAAAGTTTTCTATTTTAAATAGTTTGAGTGTAGAAGGCCAACGGAAGAAAAAAAAGTTCATTGAAATCGGTTAATAAACCTTAGAGATAGAGTCCGATCCATATATACATATATAGTAAGGGTCCGGATACAGTGGGTTGGTGTAGAAACGGATGGGACCCATCGTTAGAAAGATCTCGATCTCAGATACAATATATATTAAAATTTCATCGAAATCGCATCATAAACACCAAAAATGCAGTCAGGTCAAGACATTTTTGATTATAGCTCGGATCAGGGAACATCGAGGGAGAAGTTCGCCCCACCATTGGAAAGGTCTCGAACTTAGCTACAACATACTAAAATTTAATGAAAAAATATCGTCTAGTTTTCGAAATATTCGAAATTCAATTTTCGAAAATCGATTTTTCGATTAATCGGACCTTCGGTTAAATCGGATGAAATTGGAATGTCATGAGGTTAGAGTACTCCACGACAGCTTTCCAAAACACTAAAATTTTTCGAATTCCAATAATAATTAGAACCGGAGATATTTCCATTCGAAGAATGAATATTTAAAACCCCTTCTAGCCTGGGTCTGCGGGGTCGGAATACCTTAAGTTTGGTACTGATCAAAAGCTCCTAGGCCCAGCTATACCATACTAAAATGTGAGATAGATCGATGCCATAGGGGCTGAGTTATTAAAAAAAAAACAAAATTTGGTGGTGTTTCAAAATAGCGGAAGGGGGGGGGGGGGTGGATCTGACATCACCTACTTCTAAGCACCCATTGACACTTAACCTTTGCCGAAAACCGTTTGTCGATATCTCTTTCCGTTCTCTCTCCAGAAGTGGTTATACGACGGACGGGACGGGACGGGACGGACGGGACGTCCACGAAAATCGATTTTTAGCGCATATGATATTCGTGATCTATGAGTGTCAAAACGCGTAAATCCAAAATTTGGGCCGGATCTGACGAGGTCGGATTTCACCTGTGACCACAAAAGCTGAGATTGTAAAGAATCTCAGCTAAAAGGTCTGATTACAGAATGATATCGTTTACTCAAATTTCCTAAATGATTTTTTTTATAAATAATTTCTTCTAAGATATTGAAAAACAAATAATATACAACAATGTGCAGTCAAAACAAAATGTTTATTGATAACATGTGGGTATGAAGGGGCACATCAGGTAATTTGAACGGCAAAAGATGTTTGATTTAAGGGCGGGATGGTGGAGCAACGGGCATGGTATGTTGCCATTCTGACCAATCCACGCACTCTTGTCTTTCGTCAAACCAAGCCAAACCTACTTGTCCAGTGTGCTCTTCGCAAGTTACGGCTGAAGCAGCTTGATTAAGTGTAGTGCACTCCCAAAATCTAGTGGGATCAAAGTTGTTCCTCCAGAATCTCCTGTCGAGTTCTTCTTGGGTTCGGCAACCGGGTTGTCCGTTAGTGTGATCACGCAGTGATTCGTCGTCTACAGCTACGGCAAGAACGACAAGAGCGCATAGAAGAAGAGCTGCAACAACTGCAAATAAAAATAAATTAAGAAAGGTTAATTATTTATTAAGTTAGTGTTTACTTATATTAATATTACAGCAGATCTCGCATAATCTCTTCCTATTATTTTACGAGGATTGCTGGTTTAGGCGACTATATTACTTATAAACTGACAATTAGTTACATTCAACTAAGAAACTAAAACCATGATCATTGCTCAATTTTGCCAAAATTTTTCTTTAATGGCCTCTACACATTGGGAGCAATTTTTGTCAAAAATTGCTTTTTTGAAGGAAATTCCCTGCAGCAGGGGGAAACGTCAAATTTCTGTCAAAAACGCAATTTTTGACGAAAATTGCTCCCAATGTGTAGACACCTTAAAACTCGTCAATTCTTACAATCGTTGTTTGTAAGTAAACCAATATTATTATTAGGTGAGTTTTAACAATTTAATGCTTCTAGTGACTTAAAAAGGATTTGAAAGGATCGTAGAGATGCACTCGTCACTTAACACTTAACCCATAGAGCCCCAAATTTTTTGGAAAATTAATTTAAATAAATTTAATTAAAAAAATTTTAATAAAAATAATTTCTTACTATACTTAAAAATTTATATAGACGATATTAGTTATTTTTTTTACCCATAACTTATATCGCAAAATCACAGTAAAACTTCAAAAAAAAATCTCCCATTTTTTGTAAAATTTCTTTCGCAAACACAAAATAATATCAAATAAATAAATAAAACCAAAATTTTAAAAACTTTAAATTTTCTAACTAGATAGATTTTTCACAGCTTTACAAACTTTCAAAAATAACAAGTATTATTGGAAGAATAACTCACTCTTCATTTTGGCTTTTGTTTTTATTATAATTCCCTGAGTTGATTCCTTGCAACTTAAACAAACTGATTGACTTAGATGTCGATTATTGTTGCCTTTTATACCCACCTCAAACTCTCATTAGCTTCTTATCAATTCATTTTCGTCACTCAAAGATAGTCATTTTTGATATGATCATTTTGCTAAGTGAGATTGATTGACGTGTGCAAAGATTAATACCTCACGCCAATTGAATTTGCTGCTCTTCTGTGACTTCATTATTACGGGGAATTTTATCCACTGAAAATGGATTTACGATCGAAATGAGATCCGGAAGGGGTTCTTAGTAGATGGATTTATTTGGAATAATGCACTGGAAGTATTTGAGATTTTTAGGAGATTTACCTAGATCTTCTTATCTTATCTTGGAATTTTTCGCCACACATATTTTTCTACAATTTCTGCCTTGTCATTTCATTTTTTTATTAAATTGAATGTTTTGATGCAATTTGAATTTAATTGTTAATGAATAATTCATTAAATTTGCCACCCACTGTATGGTAATCAATTCACGCAAAAAAAAACTTGCGAAAAAAAATGCAAGGCTCGACAAATTCTTATCAATTGAGGGGGAAAATTAAAATTATTCCCATCAGTCAAAAAGGAAATCGAATTTCCATTAAACGTCGCATATCGGATGACTTCCTCTTTCACCCCTGCCTCCAAACTCACGTACAAAAATTGGAATGTTAATGATGAAAATGATATTTAATCCGTCAGGGTAAATCAAATGATAGAGTGACCAAAAGACACAATTTCTACTGACTTTAAAGACATTGCCAAAGTGATAAGAACTCAACATTTTATACTCATCAATGTCGCTCAATAATTTCTTTTCGTGAGATTGCTGAACAATAAAAAAAAGTTCCGGGAAGTCAGGAAGAAGTATATGATGTGGTTCATGAAAGATCCCAATAAAAGAATGTCTCAAGAATTTCCTCATTCTCGAAGCGTGATGTGTGATCTTATTTTGATAGACATGCTTTTTTATTGCATCTCATCGAGAACAGGGTAGATAAAGCTCAAGAAAGTGAGTCAAAGTCTCAGTTATTTGACAGAAGAATATAACCCAGGCGAATAAATTCAACGTCAGAAGATGTAATCTTTCTCTATGATATAAAAACCCATGATAAATCTAGGTAAATCACAGAATTCATCTGAAAGTCTCCGTAGTAACATGGCTCTGGGTAAGTTTCTTCGAAATCAGCTCAAATTCTCAAGTATATCTTTAAAATAGTTTCTATTCTTCAAATAATCAGGAATTTGTTAAAAATATCATAATTTCAATAAAAATGCTATGTATACAAAATAATAAGGATAAGAATTCTAAAATATAAAACTAATTATTTACATTTTTATTCTTCAGTTCACTGTAGTATTATCGCCTTCAGCATTCTCACCACATATACCCTTAGTGCTACCATCCCAACAACACAGAATCCCATCTGCATTCCTGATCATGATTGTGGAAGGCCCACATGCACCCGTGAAGATGAGATTAGAATTTGGCGTAACAATTGGGATCCAACAAGGTTGTGGAATTGTACTGAGCTTAATAAACCTGCAGAGGAAGTGAAGTGTCCAGATCAAACAGCTTTCGATGGAGTCGAATGCGTTCCATGGGTTCTTTGGGAATGGACACCTGCATGCCAGCCACCCACAACGGATTCGTGTAGAAATGAAACTACTACGACTACACCTCAAGCAACGACGACCACTACAACACCAACTACAACAACTGAACCAACGACTCCTACTACAACAACAGAAGCAACGACACCTACTACAAGTGAACCAACGACACCTACTACGACAACAGAGCCAACAACGCCTACAACAACAACCGAACCAACGACACCTACTACGACAACTGAGACAACAACGCCTACAACAACAACCGAACCAACGACACCTACTACAACTACAGAGCCAACAGCGCCTACAACAACAACCGAACCAACGACACCTACTACGACAACTGAGCCAACAACGCCTACAACAACAACCGAACCAACGACACCTACTACAACTACAGAGCCAACGACAACAACCGAACCAACGACTCCTACAACAACGACCGAATCAACTACACCAACTACAAGTGGACCAACAACACCTACTACAATCGAACCAACGACACCAACTACCACAGCAGAACCAACGACGCCTAGCGTAACGACCGAGTCAGTTTAATTCACAACAACGATCCTATCATCGAACCTTTCTACGACGATCAAATCAACGAAACGACTGAGCTTATTTCACTTCCTACTACCACAACATTGGCAACTACGCTAACGACCCTTTAAAATCATATCTTTTTTAGAATCTCCAACACTGTTTAATTATAAAAACAAACGAATCTTTCTCAATCTATATATACTGCAAATTTAATGCAATAAAATAACTTTTGCAAGCACAAAAATCATTAAAACTCTGTCGCAAGTTCTAGAGTTTTTTTTTTCCAGAAAATTAATTAAATTTTAGAAATTTTCCAAAGCATCGAGCGAGACTACAATTCAACATATTGAAAAGATTTCAGTCTCGCTTAGTAAAAGGATTGTAAAGAATATCAGCTAGAAAAAGGGGTGGCAAAGTGTTCCATGCTTTATGTTAACGGAATACTTGAACTCGTGACTTACATGTAATACCCCAAAAGTTCCTTCGCTTCATTTACCGTTTACCGGTTCTCAATCGAATTCAATCGATTCATAAATCATTTAAGAGATTCTACAAAATTGTTTTAAGAGTAATAAAATTGATTTTAAGATTAAAATTATTTACAGGTTCTGAACTGTTTATTACCCGTTCAGAACCAGTTGGAACCGCTTCAGTTTTATCGGAAATTCCAAGACCTTTACAACGAGCCCAAATATGATAACATTCGGATGAGAAAGATGCTCTTTAAAGCTTTTTTAACATTTGACTTTGAAAAAGCGTTATTAGAAATGATTCAACTGTATTTTCGTATAAGGACGCAATGTCCGCCTGGATGATCTCTAAAAAATATAAAAAATTAGAAAAATCGCACAACGTGTTTTCGAGCAATCCCAAAAAGAACAGTATGACGTAAAAAATCTCGAAACGTCAGATTTCCAAAATTGTACCAATATACGATCCCTCCTTAAACGGTAAGAAATTGAAATATATATCGTTCCTTGGAAATTGCAACGGGCTAACTCACTTTTTTACACTGAAAATTTGAAATTTTAATGCACTTAGAAAGAGAATTTAATAAATTTTCAGACGGTGAATCACTAAATTTCGTTATTAGAAATATTTTGCAAAATTTTAATTCAATTTGATTGCTTCCGTAAATTGTTAGAAATAAAGCGGTACAAAATAGATGTATCGTTCAGACATTTGTGAAGTTTGTGAAACAATTCAAGCAAGTTGATCCCTTGCCATTCTTATTTCAGGAAAATTTACGCATCACTAAGAATAACAAGGAACTAACTCCGAAAAAATTTAAATGATAAAAAAAGTAAGTATCGATGTTTATATTAATGCTCGTATGAATTAAGATATTTACACAAATTTGAATCTTTCATTCTATCCCCTGAAAAAATAGCTGAAAATGTGTTAGCCTCTTGTAATTTCCAAGCAGCGATATGTAACAGAAAATCGAAGGATTAGGGGAATGTAGGCAGCCTTCGCACATTTTTTCGTGCTTCATATTCAAGACTTTTTTCTGACTAAACTGTAAAATGGGCAGTGAATTGCACTA
This sequence comes from Phlebotomus papatasi, assembly GCF_024763615.1. Taxonomy (NCBI): domain Eukaryota; kingdom Metazoa; phylum Arthropoda; class Insecta; order Diptera; family Psychodidae; genus Phlebotomus; species Phlebotomus papatasi. The sequence continues at coordinate 60,500,103 of NC_077223.1, forward strand.
ATACACCAAAAAGTTCTCTGATCTTTTAGGTTTCTATGCATGCCTAGTTCACTATCACAGAATTGTTGGTTTTTCTGGACAGGGAAATGAAAAAATATCATGATTTGTGCAATTCTTGCCCCCGGAGGCAGCGTTTACACGATGGGAGTTTGGGTTCGTCATTGCTTTTATTTTCGAAATAAATTTTATCTACAATTAAAAATTATTTTCCAATTGTTATATAGAGATGGGAAGGAGACTATACGCCTGTCGAAGAGGAAATGACCACGAATGTCTCACTGTGGCTTATGAGGCTTTAGTGAGGTTATGATTTTCAAGCTGGAGTTGTCTGATGGATGTGCGAACGTTCACATATTCAGTGTTTGAAACCACACACAGTGTAGTATTTGCGAATTTTCCGCCACCGTGAAAATAATTTCCCTCCGATGCAAAAAAAATATTACAGTTGAACCCCGCTATAGGCCATCGCTCTATAGTCCACAATTTAACGACCGTTGATTTCAAAACACTGATTTTAAGTTAGGTTATGTTTTTTAGTACGCGACATGTAATGTTGTTATAATTATTTCAATATTTTTGGCAAACTTAATTGCAGTTGTGATAATTGTGATCCATAATGAAGACAGCGAGAACAAGTACCACAATCGCAAAGAAAGTGGAAGCCGTCGAGCAATTTCAATACTAAAAGTCGTTGACAATTTAAAAAAAAATGACACGGACTATAGTGTGGCCCAAGTGTCAAATCTGGAACCGAATATGTACGTAAATATCATCTCAAGTATACTCTTCATCCACTGTGTAAGTGATTTTTTCTTAGAAATAAGTTTAACTATGAGAAATCAAATGAAATATGCGCTATCAAAATTACCTATTTTGGGCCAATTTTCTATTTGTGATCCTAGGACCTAGGAAAGAAGGGCTTGGCTGCCTATTTTTGCAATGAAGATAAGATTCATAAATACTTAACTTATGGATAAGAAATGCGGAACCAACTTTTTGGAAATAAAGAGAAAATTCGCATCGTTCGAAAGCTCACACGTGCGAAGCCTGCCTACATTCTCCTATATACTGCTCTCTCTGTGACCTGTGGAGTTTATCAGTAAAAGACTGTGAGTATCAAAGAACCACAAATAAATTATTGTTGAAAATTTTTGTTCTCAATATTTCTACTCCTATTACGGCGTTATCACACTTGCACATTAAAATTTTAATGTGATTCACATTAATTTGTCGCTGATATGTTATCTTATATTTTATATGTCTTAAATATGTTATTTGTGTCTTTGAGTCACTTAATATTTGGGGTTTTTCTATTTATTTATAAAGAAGTGGACTTGGCCTGCAAAAATAAGTTTAAATTTACCTAAAGCATAAATATTTTTCACATTAAAAAATTAAAGAGAAAATCGCATTAATTTTTCGCATTAATGCTGTAAATTAATTTATATCAAATTTTGCGGGACAAGTCTACCTTTTTATCAACAAATAGATCAAATTTTGAATATAAAATGATTCAAACACACAAATTACACATTTGGACTCTCACCAGCGACAATTAATGTGAATTAAGGTAAAGTACCCTCTAGTCGGCCGGTTTCTCAACTCGGCCAGTTGAATTATTTAACCAATTTTTTAACGTCTTATAGTCAATTTCTATGAAATTTTCACTGATTTACGTTATATATAATATAATACACCTTCTAATGTTATATCGGCAAGACCATATTATAACAAATCTAAGTAAATTGAATAAATAGTCGCACTGGCCGAGTTGAGAAACCGGTCGACTACAAGGTACTTTACCTTATATTAAAATTTTAATATGCAAGTGTGATAACACAGTTAGACCTGTTGGTCTACAGACATATATAGACTATAGAAAATGCAACTATAGGGAAAAGTGAGATATAAATAGCTCAATATCTCAATAACTTGAAGTGCAAAAATATGAACTTTCGAGTACTTACCTTTCCATTCATATCGGACTTAATGTACAGATTTGAAGAAAGACACTTGAGTCCCATTTCGTGATAAAATTCTAGCAATTTTATAACTCATCTCTATCATCAATCTCTTTATTTCTGCATGCCTTATCATTGCGGAATTTAAAAGGAATCCCACTACGCATTAGTAAACCACTTAACCTATTAATATTAGCTCTTTTGAAATCACCTAAGCACTAAATTTTTCCCTAACAAACATAATTTATTTCTGAATGAATTACATAGATGCTATATCTCAAAATGTAGGAAGTGTGGCACCTTTGAATTGAGTGTCTTTTGAAATAGGCTGCTTTTCTGAAAAGTAAGTGGACGTTACCATATTAGCTTCATAAACCAATTGTGTAGTTAAATTAAATTCTGATAAGCCAGAGTTTCATTTAAAATAGGAGAGAAATGCTCTATTACAAATGTCGTACTTTAAATGTGTCTCACTTCCCTCTATAATTCTAAAAGATTTTTTAAATAATAAATAAATTTATGTCTGTGATAACTTCTTCATATCAAATTATTTATTTAGAACAAAAAAAATCTCTTAAGAACAGGAATTTATAGGGATAATGCCAAACTTATAATCCTTGTTTTCATAATCCTAAATCTTTCATTGTTATTAACTCAATATTTGACTTTGAAACTTTTAAAGTATTCTGTTATTTTTTACGTCAGCATTGATTACGTGAGCATTAATAGTCAAGAATTATAGTAATGCACATAATACGTGTTCCTGGAATATCCCAACGCATGTCTTTATGTTAATCATCTATAATTTATGAATTATACCACTCTAGCAGCATACTTAAAAAATTAAGCATAAGCGGTAAGAACAAAATATATTCTTCAAGAGTTTTGAAGTGCGTAGGGTGGAATCACCAGTTCTCGCCAGTGCCCCACTTCTCGCCACTTACATTGAAATCGCTATTTTTCGCAATTTATGAAATAAATGAGTCGCAATTTTTTTGTATTGTTTCTGCTTCTACGCATAGAATCGAAAAATAATAATTATTCGTTTTGGATTCACGATTTTGATCACTTTTTAGAGCAATATTTTAAGCAAGTGCATCGAATCCAACATCTCTTACCAAATGTACTAAGTGTCGTCAAATTTTCATCAGGCCAAAAATACCTATTTGGGTAAATAATTTGTCTATTGAATATTTAATTGCACTTGTGGAATACATAAAATTTGTATTTAGTCAATTAATATTTCATTTTATATTATTTTTGTATAAAAATGAGGCATGGCGAGAAGTGGTAATATTCTGGAATTGATTTTACCACCTGTCGCCATATCTTTTCAATAGGCGACGCTAACTTCACTTCGTACATTCTCAGTTGTCAAATCTGCATTGTTTACTTTCTGCAAAAGCCCCATAATTTGATTTCTCAAATAAAAGTGAAGAAAAATCATTTAAAGAGAGTAATAATAAAGTGATCACAAGGAAAGAGAAATGGTGAATGTATTCTTTTCATAGCATTGCCTAAAATAACCGAGTGTGGTTCTTTTCAAGTGGGTGGCGAGAAGTGGTTACAAATTTTACAAAACTGGCGAAAAGTGGTAAAAAGTGGCGACGAAATGGTTATTTTTGCATTATTAATAAAAATCAGTTTTTTAAGTAGTCCAGCGTTATGTTCTAGGATTATTGTTTTCACGTATCTAGAGCCAATACATCTAAGTAACTTTGTGTCAAATTTGACATATCTTGTAACAAGGATTCAAAAGTTATGATTAAATGAATTTAATTTTTTCCTAAACATGGCGATAGCCGGTTATTCCATACTATGACGTATGAGCATTTCTTGTTAAAATATCTCCTAGTGCTAAAAAGACTTTGTAATATCACATTCTTCACATTGCAGTATGAAACAACAATAAAAAAAATCCAAGAAAATATGAGCCCCAAAAATATCTTTATTTATTAAAACCAATTAACTCTTTGAAAATTTACAACAAACGACCTGATTTATGAATGGAGCTGTTATCAAACATGTGATTTCAGAGAAAATATTTTTATGGTAAGCCAAAATTATCTGAGAATACTCTTCCGGCACGATTTCACATCACTGAAAAGATCTCAATGACGTAAAGCAGTTAAGAAAAAAATACATCAAGTGCACGTTTTTAGCAATAAAAGTGATAACATGTTGAGGAGATCTAATCACATTGAGATTTCTAGGAACTGTATATCATTCACTTGCACTTGACTCTGAATATAGATTGGCTATCATGTTGCTTCTGCTGTGATATCACGATGATCTTTGAGACGATAAAGAAGACGAATTGTGCAAAAATAAACAATCTCGACGATACTGAGGATGGATACACCCATAAAGAGTCCGAGAAGACCCCCACAGTTAGCCACAAAGTCTGTCTTTCCGAACAATTCGCCACGTCTTAGTGAGATAAATTGGTCTTCCTTAAAGAAAAGCATGATATATGCATAGGAGACGTTTCTGAAAATAAAATATTATTACAATTTTTAGATCAATGAAACATTTTATAAACAAGTTCATTTACTCCTTGGTTCCACTAGCAAAGTAAGTGTTCGATCTATGGTGACCTTTAAAGCTTACGTCTCCGTAGGATATCTCAGAGTCGTAGGTTAGATAAGTGCAGGATGGCAAACAATTGCAGATGGGTGTCTCTTCGTCCGCTTCTAAATCTTTCACTCCATCAACCGCAACATTATTAAGATCCTCAACTGCTTCGCGATAGCATTGGATTTTTGCTGGGCCGCAGATTTCAGTCCCAGGAAGTCCTAGAGAAGGTATAAGTACAATTAAAGGTAACCCTTTACTATTTATTCAAACATTACTAACGTGGCAAGTGAAAGGCAGTACAACCGCACTTTTCAAGCGTGTAGTTGGTCACGCACTCCATTTCGCAATTGAGTTGAGTGTAGACTCTGAAGAAGCGAAGGTATCGTTCGCTTTCGTAGTAGCATTGTCTGCCTGTAGGCTCATATGATCTCAGAGCATTGGAAGTATAAATCAAGTGAGGCTTAAGCATGATTAAGGTCTCTTGGTTTGAAGGTACACGGACGTAGCCACCATTGATGGAAGGAACCTCAACAGGAGTGTTGATTAAGACCTATAGGCCAGTCAAAAATTAGCCGTAAATTTAACCGTTGAAATAACGCTACCACTAAATACTCACGTTGTAGCCTTGAAAAGGTCCTTCACAGAGAAAATCATAGTCCTTAGGATTTGTTGTAAGGGCCAATTCTAGAGAATTGCCTGTTCCGCCATTAACGAAACGAAATGGAAATTGATCAAGACCTGTATCCTTTGGAAATCCCTTTTCTGGCGTCCAGTCCAATTCATTGATATTTGCCATATTGGCATTGGGCTTGGAAAAGTAGAGAACGTTATCTCGGAAGATTTTAGAATTTGTCATCATGTTGAAAGCAAAGCATAAACCAGCTTCAGTTACAATAGCACTGAGGTAGGTTTTATTTGACCCCTTCCAGGAAAACATATCAAAGAGATTTTCTTCTGACGAAACAACTTGAGCCATCAGTTGAAAGCAGTAGTCTTCGGTAGCGTTAGTCCAAAATCCTGGAATTTTCCTTAAATGTACCAAGTTGTAATCGTAACATATCAGAGAGAGAGTCCTTAATTGTTGGACACTGAAATAGGAATTCACCATGTATTCACAATTAATGTTCAGAAAATTAAAAAAAAATATATATATAAAACATTCCACTCCAACTTTGCGGAATGTTTAATTCTTGACTTTGATGCTATGCCTTATAAGTTTTTTCAATGAAGGAAGTTATTTAATCGTATCAAATCAGTATAATAAATAAATTTAAGCTTTCTGCATTTTCTTTTATTTTATTACATTTTATACAATATTCGATATTATTTCGAAAATTAATTTAAACCATTAAAACCGATTTATGAATCACGCAGAGAGTAAAGAAGTGCCACCCACGGCTTACTATGACCGCCGATTAGCCGATCATGAGAACTGATTCGAGGCCAATGAACCTATCATAGAGACTTATCGGCGCCAATCAACCGATCATAGTGACTTATCCGACTTATCGGCATCGATCAGTCGATCAAGGAGATCCCTGATCAGCCATGTGCCATTAATGATTCACACGCTAACCATAGATACTTATTCAACTCCTGAATCACATCAATATTTGCTTAAAATCAAATTCCTCCGATTATCGTTTATTCGTTTATATTGAAAAAATCTTCTCATGATTTTTTAAATACAAAACTTTAAATAAGAATATGAAAAAATATGAAAAACATATTCGAAATAGGACTTAGGGGAAACTGGGGCACCACCAAACACGGGGTACCACCAAACGATCATTAACGATTTGTCCTCTGACTTTGCTAATGGTCGAATGGGCGAACGTACAAGTATCGTAACGGTGTTTTTTGTCATCCTAATTCGAAGACCTTGAGTCAAAGTAAATCTCGAAGAATTTAAACTTCAATAAGATATTACAAAAATGAGAAAGAAACATATTCTTATGTGATTGGCATATATAACCTTAAAAATATCCTTTCACCGTTTTTGCTCTGGAGTTTGGCTACCAACGCTAATGCCCTAGACACACTTACGACTTAAGCCGAGAGACGACTTAGTGGAAAATGATGGAAATTAAGTTTAACCATTATTTCGAGTGTAATTACGCTAAGCCGTCTCTCGGCTAATCCTCAGGTCTGTCAAGGCCCTAAGACGGAGATGGATGCCGAAAACTACTCATTCTCTCATTGAAACGAAATTGTATACTCGAAAGCATTGTCGATGAAAAAAATAATCTTATCTTTAAGAAATCGAGGAATTTATTCCTTCTGCGAATTTTCATAGATCTTGTGCGATTTACAATTAAATAAAATCGAGATTATCTCTCACATTAAAATCAAACCTACAAGTAAAATATGCTTTTAGACTTTAGACAATCACTTATAGGAAACGATAGACTATATTAAATTATATTGCACTCCATTGAATATTTCACTTAGAAAGTATTTTTAGAGATTATGAAACTTGAGCTGTGCATCATCGAAAAACTTCCGTGTCCATTTTCGGGATTAGGTATGAGGAGAAATATTTGAACTTGCTCTGAACCATTTGACTTTATTTGTTTGCTAAGCAATTAATTGATTTTCACTTCATGACCTGTATTTTGTTTTGCTTTCACTTTAATAGCCGTTTTAATAAATTTGATGAAACTCGCGTATGGGAAAGTGGGGTATCCCTAAAATTGAGTTTTCTCCTATATTTAAATGGAACTGAGCCTTACCATATTGTAATTTGGCTTCACAATAGGTTTGTTAATCTGAATTATGGTCATGATAGGGTATAGTTCATCTATTTAAAAGTTGAAGAAATACGCCCTATTGCAAAGGTGCCCCACTTCCCCCTAGTTGCGATTTTTTCTTCGTAAAAGGTTGCAAATGCTTTAAAAAATTTACACAGGTATTTCACTTGCTAAATTTCTAATTCATATTTCATATCAAGCACATTTTAAAACATATCAATTAGAAAGAAATCGTACTCCTTGTCTGTAAGATTGGTTTTGGGATCATCCTCAAGGCGCGTGAGAACATCAGTAAAATTGAAGACACTTTGGCGAACCATGTTCAATGGACAAATTGTAACACTGGGAAATGGAATACGCCAAAGTGGTGTTGGGGTCTGCGAGAAGCTCACTAGCACAGGATCCGTGGACCACTTTCGGTAAGTGTTGAGGATGAGCGCTCCACAAGTGTACAATGATGCCCCAAAAGCCAGAAGCCACCAGAGACGTTCTGGCCACCGGCGCCTGGGGCCCCCAAGATATTTGACCCCGTGAATGGTACTGCTGTCGCTATATTCAGACAGCAGACTCCTGGTTTCGTGACGAAGGGTGCTTCGACGCACTAAGGACATATTCCCTCGAACGCTGCCACTCAACTGACTATCCTGACTTCAGCGAGACTCATCGCTAAATATTCGCTAATTGTCCACAAGAGCTTCTGCAACTTGAGTACCATAAAAAGGAGCTTTCCATGAAATTAATTCCTCTTTGGAAAACATTTTAGTTCCACTGGAAAAAATTGGCATTTCAAGGAAATTGATACAATATTTGTCCACTTTCCTTTATATATCCTCCCCCGGCTCTTCCATCTTTAATTAATTAAATGGACACGTGAAAGAAGCACACCCAGAGAATCCGCAGCGGGGGTTTTATCCCGCAGCACTTCTTAGCAGTTTGGAAATTATATATCAAACAGATGTCTATTGATTGCTTTCATGAAACTGCAACAAGTATTCACGCACTTTTCAGTCTAGTTTTGCATCCTCACAATGTATTGTGTAGTTCTATTAAATCCTGCTGAAAGTATTAAAAATTACGACTTTATAAAAGAAAAACATGAAATCTTTGAAAACCTTTTTGGTGAAGGCTTTAAGGTTTCCCTTACACTCTAGCTTCGAACACTTCATATTTTCCTCATATTCCTTTAATAAATCTGACTCATTGGTAATGTTTTTTAATACCTAGTCTTAATTCAATTCAATTCATTAAGCTTTCTCGATAAGCTAGGTAAAATTAGCGTCAAGATCAGTCTGCTCCATATTATTTTTTGCCCCCAAAATTCAATCTAAAATTTAATTATACTAAAGCACTCAAATTTCAATTTTTCAATTCAATTTCAATTTATTCTATCTCCTGTGTATATATAATCTCATATTAAAGTTGTCTAAAGAATCTCAGCTTGAATCATAGTCGAGTGGGTCGAGTGTAAATTTTCTTATCACTGGGATTTTTTTTGATAAGAAAACGCCAAAATGTAGTCTATCTATCTCGCATTCTCTTTTAAAATTATTTTTCTGATAACAAAGCATTGATAAGCTTAATACTAACCCTATTAACCCATTCGCATCGTTCGCATCTATTACTTAGTATAAAATAATCATAAGCTTTTTCGTTTCTTTTGTTATTCGAATTAATGCAAGAATTTTTAGTTACATCAATTTTTGAATAACGTTAAGCTTGTATTTGAGCGAAGGATTTTTTTTTGTTTTCTTGATCACGACTTACAAAACGAAATTGTAGTTTCGTTTTCTATATAATCCTTCGACCCTACTATTTCTCCAATTAATTTGAGCTTAAGTAGGGGAAGTCTTTCAGGCTACTAGGCAATACACTGGCTTCGTACCCTTCATATTTTTCTCATATTCCCTTAATCCAGGCCTGAGCTAAAGGAAAAGCCGAAGTGAATTTGGTGGTGCCTGTTAGCATTCTTCGAAATGCCGCGAAAATTCTCGTAAAGAAAATGAGAGGTGTTTTAATGTGAAAAATTGTTTAATTCCTTAGAGTTAAGTCATTTTCACAAGAAAATCCTTTAATAATTTAGTTGAATACAGTTATTTGGGTTAATTGTGAATAATTTTCGATATTACAACAAAAACATTGGGATGAAATTTTGAGCTGGAAGACTCATATTCTTTTGAGCTGTCCCAAAATTCAGGATAGGTTTGAGAAAAACCCTTTTGTACAACACTATTTTGGTTAATAAGGAATGCAACAGTACATATTACAAGAAGGGACACGACCTGCTAATAAGGATAAAATAGAGAAGAAAATATTTTGTCGCATTTCAGAGATTTTTTGCAACCGCAGCGCCGCCAGACGTTTGTCAAGTGAGTTATTTGTGTCTCTATCTCTCTCTCACAGTTGAATTACGCGCGATTTAAGAACTTTCCATTTGAAGTGATATTTGCATTTATTTTCTTTGTATTTCTGCAAGATTCAAGTAAAAGGGTGCGGTGAACAGCTATCCGTCTTCCGACAAAGATATCAAGAAGACATTTTGTTTCTATATAAGTTTTTATGTCTGTTATGTCTTTTTGGCGTAAAAATATTTATCATGGTACCGTGAATGAGCGGAATTAGTATTACCAGTATGGCTATCTGTATTTTTCATTAAAATTATCAACAAAAAATTTCCAATATTACACTACTTTTAACGAGCACAGGTCTGCTTTAATCAATCTGACCTAGGTTTTTAGGAAATGCGTGACCTAAGACTAGTTACTAAAATATATTCACTGGTAAAAATAAAAGGATCAATAGATCCAAATTTGATCCTTTTACAAAAGATGGATTAAATTAACATGTTCTACATTCTTGAAAGAATATGGGAAAATATGAAGTTTTTGAAGCCAGAGTATGTGGAAATCCTGAAAGCCTTCCCCTACTATAGAGTTAAACTTACTAAACTTACGGAAAGGACATCCTTCAACAGTTTTTAAGGAGACATTGAAGAGACTTCAAAAATTGAAATATAATCAAGTTTCCGCAATACATGTATTTTTTAATTGTTCTCTAGAGTGTAAAAAAAATTTGGTAAACAGTTCTTAAGGCCAGGATGATCTTTTGGTCAAGAACTGGAGTGGATAATGTTTAATGATGAAGTATAGTGCTATAGGGAGTGTAAAAAAATTACCATGATCAGTTGAAAGTTTGAATCTGAGGGTTTCTTTTAGTGAGTACATCTTGAACTTTCTTTTTAGATGTCCAACCACCGCCGCTATAAAAAAACGTTCTTCCACAAAACGAAGAGAATATCATTCCGGATTTTTTGGCGAGACGATTGGACATTTTTTGATAACGAGCTATCAATTTAAAAAAGCGTGAAGTGATTTAATTCGTTGTAAAAGTGCGTGCATCGGTAGAAAAACAAGTGTCGGTATACATTCATATTATTCAATTTGAGGAAATGTATTTTATATGAAAACTGGCCTAGATTTTTTATTCGAATGTCCTCTCCGTAGTATTACTCTAAGTTCCCTACACTTTCTAGAGCTGATCAGACTTTGATCTACAAATGAGATTTCTTCGAAATACATTTTGAGATATCGTCGGTTGCCTCAGCAACTGTGCTAACTGCATCTGCTTTGTGTCTGCATTCGTTGCAAACGCCGCACAGCGATGCGTTGCTTGCAACGAATGCTGACACAAAGTAAATGCAGTTAGCACAGTTGCTGAGGCAACCGACGATATCTAGCACATTTAAAATTCACTGCATTTTGATATGTACTTCAATTGATCTTCTTAAACAAAGTCTCTAATTCGGATCTTTAGAACAAAGAAAGGATGTGCCAAAGATTGATAAAATATTTTGTAATAGAAAACAGCCCCGCTAAAATCAATATTTATTTATGGTTCGATAAGACAAAAGACGACAAAATACCTTCCTTCCTGTTTAATCACGTTTTGTGGAGGAGTCTATTGTGTTGAGACTGTAGAAATAAACTAAAATATAAAGAAAAAAACCAATTATGCTTAATGGCAGAATCATATTGACTATCAAATCATTATCATAATGAAGTTTTCAGACTTGAGATATATTCTAGTTTACTTGAAAATTTTAAATATTTGCAAACCCTATTGAGAAGCAGGAGAAAATATAAAAGTTGATCAGAAGATTTTTATTCTATTTATTTACGATAATAAATTTTATAAAACAAATATTTAAAAAAAAATCAATTGACTATAAAAATAGGTATGTCGTCATAATTTTAAGAAGCACATTGATGTCCATCTTCCAAAGGAACAAAGTAACAAATTAAAAAAGTCATTTGACTATAAAAAACGTAATTCGTCATGATTTTGAGAAGCATATTGACGTGCATCTTTCAATCAATTGGCTATTTCCTCTGCTCAATTCCCGGAAATCGCAAACGAATGATTGTATAAATTTCATAACAGAGCAAAAGAAATTCCCCCAATCACATTTTCAACCGTGCGACATCTCCACTAATCTTCGCCTTTTTATCTTATCAAATACCTGAGATTAATTGATCTGAAAGGGTCTATAAAAACCATAGAAGTCACCAATAAAGCAACAGTTGCTTTGTACAGTTGAAAATGCGGTGTACAGTGGTTTTTATTATTGTGCTATGTGCTCTTGGGGTAGGTATGGGAGTAGACCTGGTTGCTGAACACGATGGGCAACCAGGATGCTTTATCCGTTACGAATTCGAACGTCTATGGCGAAACAACTTAGATCAACATGCATTTTGGAGATGCGAACTATGGGGAGTTGGTGCTGTAAGACATGAATGTCCACCTCATACGAGTTTCCAAGATTCATGGCAGACTTGTCTGCCGAATGATAGTTGGCAGTGGACACCTTATAGCGAACCTCCAACAAGACCAGAAGAAGAAGTATTGGATCAGTGTGAACCAATTGAGAATCCAACACCTTGTCCAACTAATCCACCCATTACAACACCAACACCCGAATGGAATACGACAACTCCTCTTTGGAATACAACAACTCCTATTTGGAACACAACAACTCCTATTTGGAATACAACAACACCATCAACTAACGAAACTGATCCACCATGTCCAACATGTCCTCCTGTATCAACAACAACACCTGATTGGAATACTACAACTCCATATTGGAACACAACCACTCCTTCATGGAACAACACGACCCCTGAATCGAACACTACAACGCCAGAATTTAGTACAACAACCCCTAACTGGAATACAACGACGCCTATTGAAAATGTAAGGATAACCAATTTCTGTTGTAAACCTATTTGTTTAATAATTTATTCAAAATTTCTAAACAAAAAAACACTCAATAGGAATCAACGATACCACCCTGTCCAACCTGTCCCCCACCTCCAACTACAACACCAAGTCCTTGTCCGACCTGTCCACCTGGTTCGACAGAATCCCCATCAACACCACCGACACAGGCGCCTCCAGATGGTGATATAATTGGTATTTGTCCAGGAGCAGCGGAACATCAATATGCACCAGGACCACACGACTGTGAACCACCACCATGCTCCTGGGATCAGTGGCTTAGAGGTATACTTTACCCTACAAGGGATCCTACTAAGTTCTTCCAGTGTGCACCTGGCGAAGGCAATCTCTACGTGATGCCCTGCGCACCAGGTACTTGCTTCAGCTTTGACGAGCAAGTGTGCGTTGATGTTGTGGAATGGAAAAACCCATGCACTATTCCATGAGAGAAAAAGAGGAAAAAATCAATATGCGTTGTACAACTTACAATTTCGCAATAAATGTTACAGCAATTTAAAATGTCAGATCTGTTCATGAAATGTTATAGGGTGTAATTTAAAGTTAATAAATAAATAAATTAAAGAAATTGTTGTATAATGTGAGTATTTCGACTTAACATTTTATATGTTAACAGTTTCTCTACAGATCTGAAGGCCTTTAAAAAGAAAATACTAGTCACTATAGTTCTTGTTCTAAACCATACTTTATCAATCGAATTTTTTTTTTTTTTGAATAAAATGCAACGTGAAAAAATACAGGGAAAACTCTAAACTACTTTTTAACTAAAAGAACTTGGAGAATCCATAGATGGCCAATTACAGGATACTTTACCTTAGAAACTTTTATCGAGTAAACTAAAAACTTTACAGATACAGTAAATATAAAAGCTAAAAACGCCTACATTATTCAAGTCAGACTTGTCATCTTTACTTCCGGAATACATCTTAGATAAGAAAAAATATATAATTAAAATTTACATTCCTTTATTTCTCAAAAGTTTTGCATATGCATATCCCACTATTTGGCACTAAAATTGAATGGATCTTAATTTACATTTGTTGTGGCATTTAAAAAAAGAAGAATGCGGAAGAGTGTGATAGAGACATATACAAACTTCCTTACTTAACCGGTGCTACAACTTGCTGGTCTTGGCCTGACTCAGGAGGATCCGTTCTCCAATTCCGGACCCTTAATAAGCTGGCGTCCTAGTACATGCTGTCGGTCCATCGGAGGCTGGGTCGGCCTAATTTCTTCGAAGCATAGAGTCCGCCCCTAAAGATGGCGCGTATTTACTTGACCACAATTATTTCTCGGTAGCGCTTATACACCTCACGGCTGAGTAAGCTTCGGAATCATCCCTTCTCACATACAGGCCTACAAAATCGTCGTAGAATCCTCCTCTCAATGCGGCTAAGAGTTCGCAATTCTGTTCGCTGAAGATCATAACGTTTTAGACTACTACGTAAGGACTGGAAGGATCATAGAGTCCTATATCTTCATCTTTATGCCCCAAGGATCGGAAAGCTCTTGATAAACTGAAATTGGTCCTGTTGGCTTTCACCAACTGTGCGCAGACGTTGATACGTTGTTGTCGGCTGTGATTGTTGACATTGTTGACCCAAGGTGAACGAACTTGTAGACGAAGGAGTTAACAACTTCAAGGTTGTAGTCCCCTATCAGGAACCTTGTTTGATCGATTCTCTCCATAGATGCTGCCGGAGTTACTATTGACGAGGCCACCATACTTTATTTTGTCTTAATTTCGTCGGTTGCCTCAACAATTGTGCTAACTGCATTTGCTTTGTGTCTGCATTCATTGCAAACGCCGCGCAGCGATGCGTTCCTTACAACGAATGTTGACACAAAGAAAATGCAGTTAGCTCAGTTGCTGAGGCAACTGACGATTTATCTATAGCCTAAGGGCACTCAATGGATCAAGTAGTAGAGCACTCGCTCTATGATGCAAATGTCCCGGGTTCGAATCCCCTTTACGTCACCAGGAATTTTTCTGGCGTTAAAGGTGTTCGAATTGCATTCAGTGAGCTTCACTGCACTTGATTACACGGGCATGGGACTGACAACCTCATCCCGTACAAGAAAAATAATAATACATGTCTAGAAATCCCCTTGTGGGAAGGCCTAGTTCCTTCATGGAATGTTGTGCCAGCATTATTATTTATTATTATCTATAGCCCCAAACTTCGTGCCATTTACTTAATCTGGGTGACAGACTCTTGGGCAATTCTGGGATTGCGTCGTATGATATTGATAACGTCAGCATAGACTAGAAACTGCGTGGACTTATTGAGAGTATCCTACTTCATGCTCACGCCGGAGTCTCGGATCGTTTTCTCCTGTGCCAGGTTAAAGAGAACGAACGATAGTCCTAATCAGTCTTTAAATCGTTGTCCGTTTTTCTTTGGTTAGTGTCGGAACCATTAGCAAACAGTAATTATCAGAAGTAATAGATGTTAATATAGTAGTTACTGCTCCACCATTTACATTTAAAGCTTTTGCAATATATATAAAAAAAACAATAAAAAGAGACGACAATAAAATTCTATTTAAAAAAAATAATCAATACAATATTATAATGAGACTTTTCACGACCATTTGTATTTTTTCTCATGAAAAATACTTACACTTAAATTTTCATAATATTTGCTAAAATATACCTCTTGATCATGGGTTAAATTAAAAGTGCAAATGAAAGAGTTTTGAGGTGTTATGTAACAGAATTTGCAAATAAAGCTGTATTTGTATTTAGATAATTTTTAATTGCTCGAACTCTCAAGAGAGTTCAATATGAATCGCCCCTGTTACTCGATATCCTCAAATTACTGTTCGCAATTATTTATGTTTTAGCACAAAAAGAGGTCAACAATGTAGGGGGAATAAACAGGTCATATTAATGATAATAGTGTCCTTCGAAAATCCCAATTCGATATCTTTAATTGGTTGTTTCGTAGCTCTGGTAAGAGCAGGGGCCTATCAAGCCTAATAAAAAAGTGAAGCTGTTTTTCACCCGAAATTGCACCGCGACTTAAACAAATTTACTCGTAGTTCTTGTATTATTTCGGCGAACATTATGAAATATGTATTTTTAGATAGCTTTTAATAGACGATTTCGAAATATATCAGACTGATAAGTCAATTCTCTTTAGCAAAAAACTTGCCAATAGTCTTCAGTGCCTCTATGTAAAAATGTATGGAAAAATGAAATGTCGAGAGGCCCCTGGGTAAGAGCTAAGCAGACAGAAAAACCGACAAACAGCATTGCATCATTTTTCGGAAATGTTTTTTAGGAAAGTAAAGTCGAAAGTGTGGATCCTCGTTGAGCGGCTTGGGTCGAAATTGGAACTTACAACTGATTCAAATAAAATATATTTATTATAATATCCGACGATCTCGTTCCGTTGTTTTAAATCTACTTAGAATAATTATTCTGAGAGATGTGTTAATCGGGGATCGAGTTCTGCAACTGGTGAAAATTTGGTGGTCAGTCGACGTCCGGGTAACGAGAGCCTCATTTTTTTCGAAAAAAATGACACAAGCAGCATATAAAAATATTTCAACTTTAAGTGGCACTCATGAAAATTTGTAATTCGAAGATAGCTTAAGAATGGAACCGTTGATGTAATGCTCTCCAGGCAAAGTTCAAACAATAAAAGTGACTTTGTAGACAGACTGCTACTTGAAGATAATGGCTTTTATCTAGAAGCTTTCTTAAGCTAAATAATTGGGCACTCAATGAGTCAAGTAGTAGAGTACTCTTTCTATTATGCAAGTGTCCCGGGTTTTAATTTCATTTAAATCCATTTAAATTAGATTGTGATTCCTTCATTCCGATTTTTTTTACAGAGTATGCCTTAAAAATCCCTAATGCTGAAAATGATAAGCCGGAATTTTCGGGTCCGTTCGATGGTCCGTAGTACTTTTGGGCTTACTTTGAGGTAGCATGTAAAGTTGGAATATTCTATCAATGATAGTTTCAGAGATAATCGATTTTAAAGTTTTTCAGAAACTTTGTATACGTTTAATTTAAAGGCCTTCAAGTCAATGGTCACGGAAACTACGAGAGATAGAGGCTTCAAACTTTACTTACAGTTTTATAATTTTATTTAACGAAAATTGCAACGATCGAATTTACCACAATCCGAAACTGCAATGAAGAAACCGCACCTATATAAGCTGATTTATCACTGGCCTTGTTTAGTATTAGGAATTGGAATTATATCTAGTGTGCTTCAATGCACCCGATTCGACGGGGCGTGGGATTGACAAACCTATCCCTCTATATAAGACAATGTAGAAAATCTCAGCTAGAATAATTATGCTTGTCTTTAGAAATCTCGGTTGCAGGAAGACCTAGTTTCTCTAATGAAATGTTGTGCCATTATTATTATTATTAATCTAAATAAATATTTTCATATTTAGAAACATATCTCTGTTAACTCGGACAAGTTCGAGCATCCAGAGAAATGATCTTCATTTGACCAGTTTTTCTATTGATTTTATTAGATCACTTTTGATCACATATCAGGTGCAATGATGAAAATGATGAAAATATTATAAATAGACATCATACTTCACTACCAGTTAGATGTGATCCAACAGTCAGAGTGATAAATTGTTATTTGCAATAATGCCACAGATCCAATACGACATCGATAAGTATCGCGATTGTCTTAAATTTAGAACTAGCATCGTCAACTCCCATCTTACAAAATATGGAGAAAAGTTAAAATGGAAGGGAGGAGAGCGAATAATGGACATTGGATGTGGACCAGCTGATGTTACTCGCCATTGCTTTCTACCATTACTGCCTCACGACTTTAAGATGCTGGTATGTGCTGATATATGTCCAAATATGCTCAAAAGTGCTCGTTCTGAACTCCTTGGACTAGAGCACGTTGACTTCGTGCAAATGGATATCAGTAAATGTCCCCAAATCAATCTCATGAATGGATTCGATAGAATATTCTCAACCTTCTGCTTCATGTACGTTGCTGATCAGAAGAAAGCTCTTGAGAATGTCTTCCAACTTCTAGCTCCAGGAGGGGATTGTTGGATCTCACAATTTACTATTGCACCGGTCGTAGATACCCTTTTTCAACTCTCTGAGACACCGAAATGGAGAAACAAGTTAAAGGATCTGAGGAAGACTTTTATTTTTCCATACTGGGATGATCCTGATCCGGTGTCAACGGCTGAAAAGTTCATGAAATTAATTGGATACGAGAATATTTCAGTGGTTTTGGACAAGTGTTTTATACAAATGACATCAGAGAAGGAATTTGAAGGTACCATTATAATCAAATATACTTAAAATCATTTAATAATTATAAATTTCTTTACAGCTTTGGTAGAAAGCCTTTACGATTCGTGTCCTAATCTTTCGAAAGAAGACAAGAAAAATCTATTAAAGGACCAAACTGAAATTGCAAAGAGCTTAAATCTGTTCAAATGCGATATTCCTGGTGAAACTCAGTCTATGAAAGTTCCACATCAATTTCTCTTGATCTATGGAAAAAAGCCGGTATCTTAGAAAAGGAACTACTTACGTGGACGAGAAAATAAAAATATAATTACAAAATGAAATTATTCATTAAATTAATTTGAAAACGAATAATAGATTAAATTTATCAATATAATAATTTAATCGTTGCGTGTGCAAAACAACTTTCTTTTCTTTTTCCAACTAGTCTGTAGACACATCAGAATATTAAATACAAGATTAAAAAATTATTTTGAAAACACAAAGTTTTATTTGTTTTTATTTTTTTTTTATTAAAAGAAAAGTTGTAGGCAGGTATACATTGCAATTTATTTTGATAAAGTTTTAAGAGAATTATCAATGAATGTTCCTCATTATCGTATTTTAATTCGCGGACCTGTTTTTATAGTACAACCTGTCATTTTAAGCTTAAAAAATTGTCAAAAGGACAGCATAATTTTGCATGTTTAAAATTTATTTTTCCCAATATAATAAAAATCCTTATTTACGCACATAAATATAATTTACTTCAGAGGTGTGCAAGAACAAAAACTGTTTGAAACCGAACAAACGTCAAATAAAACGTACGTTAATGGTCAAAACGCTACCTGAATAAACTTGTTTTGACGTTTATTCGGTTTCAAACGGTTCTTGCACACCCCTGATTTACTTGACTCCTTGAGTGATTAAATTTTTTTTCTTTAAAAAAATATCTTATTAATATAATCTTTTGATGTTATGAATTCATCCTCTGGTTTAAACCACTTCTCAAGTTATTAAACTTTCTTAAATATAAATATAAATGATGTTGAAAAAATTAATTTAGGCGTAATCCACTTTGTTTAGACAGGTTTATTGTATATTAAAAAAAATAAGGTTTGTTTAGGTTTAGCGTAAACCGTAAATAAAATCCAATTCAAGCAGTAACTCATTCCAATATTTTTTGACGAGGGTTCCTATTTAGTTTCTACACTTGAGAGAAATCCGAAAAAGTTAAAATAACATTCCAGAAATGTTAATTTTACCCTGCATTATTGATCCGAAATCGGTGTAAATATTATGCTTTTTAGATGTATTAGGGGTTAAAGTTACCCTTTTTATGTTATTTTTACCCTTAAAAAGGTGTAAAATTAACAATAAAAATGTTGATATATTTTTACACCTAAAAAGTGTCAAAGTTATGAGGAAAAAAAGTTAATCGCACCCCCGTTTTTCTTCTCACTCAGTGTAGGGTTTTACGACGCAAAAATAGGGTTTCTCTAGTTTTCTGCATGCAATTCTGGGTTTCAAAGGTTTCGCAATGCAATTTTTGGGTTTCTTGGGTTTCGCGATGCAATTTTTAGGGACTTACAGCGATGAAAAAATTGGGTTTCTCGGGATTCGCGATGCAAAGACTGGGTTTCTCGGATTTCTCGATGCAATTCTTAGGTTTCTTGGACAATTTGACAAGGGTTTCTCAATATGCGTTACCCCTTGAGTCTAATTTGATTCTGATTTTATAACTAAAATTACTTAGAGGAGGTTTGAATTTGAAAATTAGATTTTGAAACATTCTTTTTTTTTGTTAAAATAAGATAAACCAAATTAAAACCTAGTACACTAACGGCCAAAACATTAAATACACCATTCGTAAGCTTAAATACACGTGATTTGGACCGGGAAAACGCTGTAATATCCAGTTCTATTGACTGAAATAGTTTCATATATAAACTTAAGAACAGTTTTAAACAAGATTTGAGAAAATACATGAGCTACAAAATTTATAATTTGAGGATCAGCCAAAAATTAGCTGTTTGGAAAAAATGCAAAAGTAGCCCCACATTCTAAAACTGATCTAATCTTTTAATAATCATTTAATATACGCTAAATACTATTAGTAAATATTATTAAGAGTCAGAAAAACTGAAAATAATACCGAGGGAATATTTTTGGCACGGATTGTGGTCGGTTTCCGGTGTGATGTGTTCTGAAAGGGGTTTCTTCTTTGAATATTGAAATTTTCAGCCCAAATTCTACTTTTTCATATTTTTTTTATTATTTTTAAAATTACTATTTTTTATTGTTGCAATTTCATTTCTTTTACTTCATTATTTTATTTAAAAAAACATGAATAAAATCATCAAATTCAGTTTTCCTCGAAGAATCCTCCTTTAACTTTTATAAGCACCTCACAAATTTGAGGGATCCTGTTGATCAATTTCTACAAAATGTCTGAAGGAACTCTGACCACATATCCTGAAGTGCTTCCACCAAGACTGGAACTGATGTCAGCGCCTTCTCTCAAACCATGTGGTCTAGAAAATTCCAGAAAATTTCGATGTGGTTACAATTGGATGATTGGGGTGGCTAATGCACGTAGTTTAGGACCCTGCGTTTCTCTTTCTCAAGAAGGAAACCTCTACAAAGCTTTGAGGAATGCTTGGGATCGTTATCCTCTTGAAAAAAAAAACCCACGCCCAATAAACCGAATGCATTAGCCACGCCAATCACCCGATTGTAGCCTCATTGCAATTCTCTTGGATTTTCTTGACCACAAGGTTCGAGATTAGGCGCGACATCAGTTCCAATCTTGGTGGAAATACTTCAGGATGTGTGGGCAAAGTTCTTTCAGACATTTTGTAGAAATTGATCAACTGGATGCCTCGAATATGTGAGGCGCTTATCAAAGTTAAAGGAGGATTCTTCGAGGAAAACTAAATTTGATGATTTTATTCATGTTTATTTA
The DNA here is from genome assembly GCF_024763615.1 of Phlebotomus papatasi. Lineage (NCBI taxonomy): Eukaryota > Metazoa > Arthropoda > Insecta > Diptera > Psychodidae > Phlebotomus > Phlebotomus papatasi. The sequence goes on from NC_077223.1 coordinate 60,520,887, forward strand.
AATAAAATAATGAAGTAAAAGAAATGAAATTGCAACAATAATAAATAGTAGGGGGAGGCTTTGAACTTTCGCACACAAAAATGATGTTCAAGTTCAGTGATTTTTTCTGACTACCATGCAAACCGTATGGATTCTCCAACTATGCCAAAAAAATGTCTTACTTATAAGGTTCATAATCCCACCAAACAAAATCCCAGGAAATCCTTAGATTTTCCTCCAGAGGAAAATGAAAATTGAATGGCGATTTGTCCGATAGATGAATCAAGTTTCTATTATCGCACACGATTCACGCCATCATTGAACACCCCATTTTCACCGTAAATTTTGCACCGGACACTAAAAGTTGCACATCATTGTTTAAAGGGAACTCTAATCTACTTGATTAAACCATTTTTATAAGGAATAAAACATTTTAATATCACTTTTTTGGAACTTTTATGAGAGATGTTTTATTGACATTAAAAACCATTTTTTTGCTTGATTCTACGAGAATTTCACTCCGGAAACGGTTAAATCTGATGAATACTTTCTTGAAAAGTCCAAATATCACCAAATTTACACGAATCAATAAGTTTTTAAAGCTAAAAATTGACTAAAACTTTGCAAGCGAGAAGACCACACAAGATTCCACCATTCCTCCACGGAGCCGGATATGCACAAAAACCTTTGAATGCGCATCATTGAAGATTTCCCTGTTCCTGCAGCTGCAGGAATCGGGATTTAGCACAGATATTGAGCTTCAGCAGGTGAACAAGCTAAAATTTTCACAAAACATCTTCTTACGGACAATTTCTTTTCTTTGACATGAAAAACAACACAATAGTGAGGTTATGTCAAAGATTGTCAAAAACCAGTTGTAAACTGTGTGAGCTTATTGTAGATGTGATTCTTTCATTGCACATTCAGTTTGTGCAAGCTTGAAAAATATTTTTATATCAAAGAAATGCAAAATTGCTTAATAATTACTCAACTGCAACCTATTTGAGTCAAATTACTTCTTGTTTATCAACTTTACGATTTTTAAGTTTTCCTTTTTAGTGGTGGATCAAATCGGTAGATTACAATAGATGTGAATATGAGGGATCGCATCTAAAATGAAGTTTCTTGGAAAATGTGAGAGAAGCCATGTCTTCTATGTGCGATCGATGAATCTGAGTCAAGTTTGTGAATTTTGTTCCACCCACAAAAAGTGCCTGTTCAGCCTAAAAGATTTTTACTTAAATCTGATTCCTAATAACCCTTCTATCCTGTGTGATAGTAGTTTTTCAGAAAAGTGATATTAATTGTGCACAATCGTATGAAATATTGCACAGCAAAATTACAGTTTTGGACCTGTTTTTAATTTTTGTTTCCTAAAACTAGGGGAAAAGGATTAGACTCCCAATTTTTTCAGGAAAGGTGTGATTTAAGACTAGCTACTAAAATATATAGCCATCAGTGAAAGTTATAAAGTAATACCGGAGAAATTCGAAGTGTCCGATGGTAGCGTATGTGCGAAACATCAAAGCCTCCCCCTAAATTGAAAAATAATAAAAAAATATATGAAAAAGTAGAATTTGGGTTGAAAATTTCAATATTCAAAGAAGAAACCCCTTTCAGAACACATCACACCGGAAACCGACCACAATCCGTGCCAAAAATATTCCCTCGGTATTATTTTCAGTTTTTCTAACTCTTAGTAATATTTACTAATAGTATTTAGCTTATATTAAATGATTAATAAAAGATTAGATCAGTTTTAGAATGTGGGGCTACTTTTGCATTTTTTCCAAAAAGCTAATTTTTAACTTATCCACAAATTATAAATTTTGTAGCTCATGTATTTTCTCAAATCTTGTTTAAAACTGTTCTTAAGTTTATATATGAAACTATTTCAGTCAATAGAACTGGATATTACAGCGTTTTCCCGGTCCAAATCACGTGTATTTAAGCTTACGAATGGTGTATTTAATGTTTTGGCCGTTAGTGTATATTCTGTAAGTAACAGTTGTGTTTAGGACTAAAAAATTGAAATTGATCATCTGTACACCAAAGAAAGCGATTTCATCTGAAATGTGTAATATCTCAAAGTTACCAAAGCAGGACAATTTTGCTGTCTTCAAGACAAATATTATTATTGAAAGATCAAGAATTATTTGTTTGAGAACATTACAAGATCAATATAGATTTGAGATTAAATTAACGATAGATTTATATGAATGTATAATAGTATAAATACTGGCGATTACTCACATTTTCCAATGTTTCCTTATTATTTACAATTTCCCCTGAATAGGAGTTGATGGGGCAGTTTCACGCAGATGAATCTCTTTTCCAGAGTCATTTCCTAAATGACACAAATTCATTCTAAATCGGTTTCTTTAGATTTTTTTTAGTAGTCGCTATTTAGAAATACAGTTACCGTACAATTCCTAGATAATTTGTTATCATCGAAAAAATGTGTATTTTCGAGAGTAAATGTATGTGTACAGATTACGAATTATTAGACTGCAATCATTTTCTTTGGTGTATATATATATCATATATATACACAAATATTACTAAAAATAGATTTACGAATGGTTAATGCTAAAAATTTTAAAAAATGTTTTCTTTTGATTACTCGAAATTTCTCATTTATTGATCTTAGTCATATTTTGAGATAACGACAACTCTGTCTTTCTGAAAATTTCCTAGATTTTTCTAAGAAATTTAGCTTGTATTAGTAGTTTAAATTACCATAAGATGTATTTTATATATTCCACATTTCAAAACTGATTGTAAATGATAAACAAAAATCTCAAAATAATTCAGCTTATTGTTTATTATCCTTTTTATTTATTTTTTTGAATTAATGGTTTCTTGGCGGAAACAATTAAAATTTTGAAGAAACTCTCCGAGATCGGTTTAGTTTCATCCCTAAACTCATCAATCAAATTGAAAGATTTCATAAGTTCAACTTGATCTTGAAGGAGCTCATATTTGTCCTTCTCCGTCATATTGTTAGGAAACTCCGGAAAAGATTGCTGCGAGTCTGAAACAAGAAAAAATGAATCTTAATTATTCTAATGAAAAATTATTAAATGTAATTCACTTTTGAGACCTTTATATTTATCTGCTGTTGGAAAAGTAAATTCAAAGTCGTCAGTTTTCACGAGAATATCAGTAAATCCAGTAGATTTTAGGAGTCCTTCAATTGTCCCTTTTGGATCAGGGTCCTCTCTGTACGGAAATACGAAAACCTCACGAAATCTTTTGAGTTTGTCCTTCCATTTTGGAGTATCCATAAGCTGGAAAAACGCCTCAAAGATTGCTCCAGTGGAAAAGAGTATAATGAAGCAATCACCTCCTGGGGCTAACAACTCAAAAACGTTTTCAAACACTTTCCGTTGATCTCGAACGTACATGATACAAAAACTGGAAACGAATCGGTCAAAAACTCCTTTAACATGATCATCTTTCAAGCTCGCTCCGATATCCATTTCCAGAAAATCCACATTCTCGACATCATGTAATCGCGAGCGAGCTGCTTCAAGCATTTTCGGTGAGGCATCTGTACACAAGAGTTGCTTAAAGTTGCGAGGTAGCAAAGGCAAAAAGCACTGCTTGGTAACATCTCCAATGCCACAACCTACATCAATGCAGTGCTTGATATTTTCCCATTGAAGCTCGCTTCCATGTCGCTTTAGTAGTGTTTTAACACACTCACATCTGAAAAAAAGATTAATACTATTTATATTAGGTGAGATTCTTAATAATCATCGCAAAATCTCATGTCCTCCGATCGCGCTCAAACTTTAGTAAAGTATGTTTCTTGATCACGAATATTATGGGTGACTAAAGAACTTTCCTGTCCGTCCGTCTGGCCATTTTTTGGAGCTTAATATCATCTAAACTGAGAGAAACGCGGTTTTTTGGCAAGGGTTATACGTTATAATATTGAGTGAATTGCAACTTGGTGCATTAACCCCTACCTTCCACCCTTCCTTACGCCATTTGGGAAACCTGCGGTTTTCGGCAAAGGTTATATATCGGGTGAAAATTGCAACTTGGTGCATTGACCCCCCACCCCCCACCCCTCCTTCCGCCATTTTGAAGACCCCCCTTTTTTGTTTTCTCAATAGTTCAGTTATCGATCCGGCTCAAATTTTAGTAATGTTATTGCTGAGCCTTAGTGCTTTCGAATAAAAAAATAAAAAGTTCCCCCGATCCTCCGTGACCCGAACTAGATCTGCTCAATTTTTTTTTCATAAAATGATTCTAACTCCGGTTCTAATTATCCGAATTTGATCAATGAGGACTCTTGGAAAATTCTCGCGAAATGCCGCATTATAATCTTCTTCTACATAGGAAGTTCGTAAAACGCTATCATAAAGAACATTTTCCATTTTTTTAAGTTTCAGTAGACTCTCTCAAATTCGGGCATTTGGGACCGAAATGTCACTCAAATTAGAGAGAATTTCGGGCATCAAACTATTTGAAATGCAATGATTTTTTGTTCATCTGCGTACTCATATTAAGTTTAGATACTCATACTTATTGTGAATTGCATTAAAAAGTATGCGCCCGGATTAAAAAGTAGCCCGATCTTAAAAGAGCCGAACTAGCAAGAGTCTATTGTAATTAGTTCGGATCGGGCTGAAATTTCAGTTTGTTATACAGTAGTAGACTCTTCGATATCCAGCACTTCGATATCCGGGTGACAGCTGCCAAACACTGGCGGTTGATATATTCAAAATTATTTTCATTAAACATGAAGTTTGTCCAGAGTGAATTAAAGTATTATTAACATTGTATCGAAGTTTTTAATACATAATTGTAATAAAAAATGAAACATAAGCACACAATGAAGAAAATTCTCTTTTTCTTTGTCAGACAGAAAATAAATTCACACTGCACAAAATAGAAAAACCGTTGATCATTCAAAAAACCTAAATGTCATTTTGTCCCCCAGTCAGCCGGATATCGAAGAGTCTACTGTATTTAGCTGCATTTTATATCTGTCAAACAAAAAACTTTAGTCACTCGGACACCCCTGGCCCGAGCTATAAGGGGTCAAAATTCGACCGAATATCTCCGGTTCTAATTAACATTTTGACCTAAATTTTGTTATGTCTGTTCGTCACTTTCAGATGATAGTTCAGAACTTCACCACTGATGGCGCTGCGATAGCTTAAAAATTCAAACTATTTTTTCTCAAAAACGTCATTGTGAATTTTGATCAAATTTTAGGATTTTGTAGTCTAGGCTATGAAGTTTTCAAAAAGCGTCGTGGGTTCGCTATGGCTACAACAGAACCGGAGATATGAAGGGTCAAAGTTTGCAACATTCAATCATATCTTCCGTTCTATTTGACCAAATTTGGCGAGTGAGGGCGCAAATGAAAGCTCTCACGAAATACTAACACTTAGGACCAACTGTAGAGATGCCAAAATCTAAAAACCAATTTTTTAACATATAGCCTCAATTATCACAATTTCCGCTTAAACGATCTTGATGATTTCTTAGTCCTTTCTTTGTAAAGGACATTTATATCTATATTTCGTCCATACATAATTTTTTGCTCAGACAATGCCATCTGTCCGATTTTGTCAAAAAATCATTTTCCCTTTAAAAACGCATGGAAAGTAGGTACTGATATGACCGCTTTTACTCGATCACGTCATTTAAAAAAGATTTAATAATTTCAGAAATTTGATTCAAAATTACTGAATAACACAGGGCCGAATTTAGAAATGTGGAGGCCCAGTACCCATTTGTGGGGGCCCCAAAAATTTTACGTTTTCCAACAGTGCGACAGTGTGAACTATGCCAAGTCCTAAAACCTGATTTTATTTTTACTACTTGAAGAATTATACCGAGAAAACAATAGAATTCCTCAATTTTTTTGCCTATAAATTAGACAAGTTCAGTGAAGTTATATCATTGAAATTTTGAGTGATTCGAACTCTGGTTCAATTCATTTCTATAAATTTTACAGATCGATACAAAAAATACGCAAAACGAGAAATTTTACTAAATTCTCAGATTCGAGAGCACAATATCTTTAAAAGCTCTAAAGGTACATTTAAAAGTATATCGTGTTGATTTCATCCAGAAATATTAAGAATTAGGGTAAGAGCTCATAATTTTGGACAGTTTCTAAATTAGAACACTTTGAGGGTAAAATTGGACACTAAAAATAAATTGATTAAAATTATGGATTAATATTTTAATATTTGATGAATAATGAATTCTATCTTAATATTTGTTCTTTTTGGATGATTTTAACATAACTGTTTTTTCATAAGTTTTTCGCAAAATCTATCCTTAAGTGGTCGACATAGGGTACTTTACCTTATTAAAACTAATTTTAGTAAAAAAGACGATAAATAGCTTGCCAAGTTTCTAAACAACCCTTCTGAAAAGAGAGTAACAAAAAAATCAATTGGTATTGAAAATATCGCACTTCAAACTTAGAACATTGATGCTTATAAGCATCCTCGCTGTACAAAATAATGAGCCCTTACCCTACGGCTATTAGAGAAGATTTTAAATTTTTTAAAAAATTGAAAAAAATCGCAAGATAAGGGGTCATGACTTTAAATGCTCTAATCGCCAATTGCAATTTAATTTGCTTTTTTTTGTTAATAATTTTTATTTCCTGACAATTTAACCATGGTAGACGTCTTAAATGTGGAGGCCCCTAAGATGTGGAGGCCCGCCCGGTGCCGTAGCCTCAGGGAACCCACCTAAATCCGGCGCTGGAATAACATCTCCTTACTTCTACTCCAACACGAATTTGCATGCAATCCGAATTTGCTGACGGTAATAATCTCACCTACAATAAACTGATCTAGGTTTATCTGTCTATTTAAAATGACTCAATCAACATCTCATAAAATATAAGACAACCAGACGAGCAAGCTTGTTCCAGGGTAATGTCTCCAAATATGTCCAAGCACAATACAAACATGTATATTTACACTCTTATTCGTGCATAATCAATTGCTAATTAGAGATAAATTTTACCTTTTATAACTTTATACTTTTTGCTATTTTTTCATCAATGGAACCTAGGGATTAGAGTTCCCTAAAACATATTCACTATTTAAAAAAAATCGCACTACGGGTTTACGAACAATACCAATAAACATGGTATTGAAAGGGTACGGTACGGAGGAGCATCAGGGGGAAAATGAAAGAAATGTTAACGGTTCCTGGGTCGAGTTATAGGGGTTCCCTAAAATGTCCCAAGTCTTTATCTTTTACGGTTTGGACTCTAAATCTAGCGAAAGACAAACAGCGTGAAGTCATTAGAAAGTGGAAATTTTCGGCGGTGAAAAAATCGGGGGATTATTATATAACGCTCTAATTATGGAGTTTGAGCCGTAATATTAATATATTTCACAGTAAATTCCACACACTATATACCTTATATGTGCTGATTTGGAGTAATTTTCGGTATTGTATTTGTCGTAAACGTGATGCGTGTTCATTTCTGTGATGCAAGAGACAGACTGAGTTGAAGATCTCAAATCAGAATGTACTGACCTCTGTATCAAAAATGTTATCTAATACACATTTATCTATTAACATTGTGTGAAAGTTCTGAATTGCTTTGCCTCCGTTGCGATGCTTCAAAAAATTTATTTGTGTTTATTAATATACGCACATTTGAGTCTTATAATGATATCTCTAAAAGATATTTAGCGGCGAAAACTTCGAAAAATGACAAATAAATCTTAACCCATTCAGTCAATGTACCAGAAATACTTGAGATAGAATGTTCATATTTTTGGGATTTGTTTCCTACAGACTAATAGATGAATTTTTTGAAAAGAAAAAAAATTTAGCTTTCATGGGGGCACGGGGAGCCCCTGTTAAACGTCTTAACGGTCGCTGAATTTAAATTCTGTGCATTTTAATTCATTACAAACTCTATTGCTTTAGATAGAGTAACTATCCAAGAACACAAATTGGCAACTAGAATTCAAATTAGGAAGGAGGAAAGAGGCCAATTTTAACAAATTCGACAGAATGTCGCATTTTCCGTCCGCCATTTTGAGCAAAAATTTTACATGACCTTCCGCGAAGCAAGAAAACAATAACAAAATGTATTCCCATCTCTGTCGGACTATTTTTCTCACGAAATTGAAGAACTAAAATTACTAAAAATCCATTCCCGACAGCAATTCGGATTAAAATTGCCCGGGAATAAATCATCTAAAATCACTCAATTTGCGTATGATTTATAATACCATGGTAAGGAATGGGTTAAATATATTGAACTATCTGAACCGAATAGTACCCCTTTTTCCCTTTGGAATAACCCTAATCATTCAGCCCATATTGTATAGATCGGGCTCAAATTTTATTATTAGCAAACAGGCCCATAATTGTTTGGGTCAAAAAACTTGTCTTCTCCGACCAAGTCTCCAATTACCGGCTCGAGATATTGTTGCAAAAACCTCTTTAAAAAATTAATATTCAGGAATACAATTATACCTGAGATTCTCGCATGACTTTGAAAAAGTGAATGAAGTTAATGTTTTAGAGTAAATTCACTCAGAGTAAAATTTAGTCTTCAAAATTCTATTGTATATATTTCATATTAAATTTTTAACAACAATTTATATTAAGTGATAATCCTAAATGTGAACTATTTTGTAATAATTAAATATTAAGAAATAAAATCTGCAATTGGTCTCAAAAGTTTGTTGACTCATCCAGTTTTGCAGAATTTTATTAAAAAAAAAAAACATTTTTTTTAGATTTTAATTTATAATGTCCATTCTGTCCATTCTACGTGCTTACTAAATTACTTTATACAGAGAAGCAAAATCCATAGTGGTAAGCCCGGATAAGCTTATGGTAGCTGAGATTCTTTGCATGAAACCTCGGAGTGCTTGCAAATCGGATTGCGTGAAAATTCGATTGTGCGTTGAATTTTAGGGGTTAGACTCGCGTCGAGCCCATTTTATCCGTTTGTGCCGCCAAAAATAGTTTGCTCGACGCAATGTTTTACTTCAAAATTGAACACACAATCGAATTTTTACGCATTTCCGAGTTGCAAGCACCTCGAATTATAATTATTTCGAGGTCACCTGAAGGTCACCCGAGGTCACTGAATATTTTCTATTTTAAATAGTTTGAGTACATAAGGACAACAAAAGAAAAAAAAAGTTCATTGAAATCGGTCAATTAACCTTAACCCTTTAAGGACGATTGGAACACCGGTGTCCCATAAAAAAATAATTTTTCCAGACTACCTAAAGTTATTTTTTTCTTATGTCTGTACATAATTGCAAAGTAGAAGGTTGAAAGAATCTAGAATATTTCTTACAAGTCCCTAGCTATTTGCTATGTAATAAATATTTAAGCTCAAAAATGGCGAATTTTTAAATTCCCAAAATCATAATTGATTTTATTTATTTTTTATACTTCCAATTTTTTTTAAGCAAAACCCTTTTGGCAATAAAAACTACAATAATCATACGTAATATTTTTCATTAAAGCGAAAAATATTATTCATTGGTATTGTCAGAAAAATTATTTAAATTTTTGGGCTATTTTTGTCCCTATCGTTCATAGAAGCACAAAATACACCGAATCAGAATCTGTTGGACTTTCGAAGGTTAGATGTAATAAGACTTATCATTGATTATGTTTCTCAGTTTAATTTTTTTATTGTTGATTTTCAGTCCGTAAAAAGTGTCTCGTCGTTAAAGGGTTAAGAGATAAAGTCCGGTCAATTTCGATATAGTAAGGCGGGGTACGGTCGGGTAAAGTGGAGTGGGGACAGATTCGACCCATCGTCTCGATCACAGATAAAATATACTAAAATTTCGACGAACTTACTTCATAAACACCGAAAATGCAGTCCGGTAAAGATATTCTTGATTATAGCTCAGGTCAGGAAACATCGAGGGAGGAGGGAGGAGTGCGATCCACCGTTTGAAAGGTCTCGACCTCAGCTACACATACTAAAATTTAAAGAAAAACATCGTCTAGTTTCCGAAATATTCGAAATCGAAATTTCTAAAATCGATTTTTCGATTAATCTGACTTTCGATTAAATCGAATGAAATTGGGATGTGAAAAAAGTTGTAGCTGTAGGTAGTATTCCACGAGAGCTTTCCAAAAAAATGTGTCATTTATTCGTAAATGTTTGTTTTTCTGTCGCACATTTTACGAACGTTTACGAACAAATGACAAAATTTGACGAACATTTTTTGTCTGTTTATGAACATTTACGAACAAATGTTTGTAAAAGTACAAAAAATGTTCGTCAAATGATCATGTTACGAACAATGTTTGTGAAAAAAGTACAAACTTTTACAAACTTGTTTGTGGGTTATACGATTCACGAGCATTTTGTAACTCCCCCATAGGAATTCACAAACATTTAGGAACATTTTTACAAAATATTTTTTTTCTGTGTATATACCTACCTTTCATTTTCTTGAATGCCACTTAATTCCATAAAAATGATTATGCGTGTAACTAGGGGAAAGTACTCTCCCTTCGAACGTTCATGCCTTCGAATAATGTGATTTTTTTTTTAGTTTTCCTAAAAGACTTACGCTTTTCTATTAAATATTAGTTAGCTTATTATCAATTATTGATAATTATGTGATAATCATGTGCAAGTCTCTTAAGCTGCATGGCTATACATTAGACATTATTTATTGAAATATTTCTTTTCAATGTCAAATATTGACAAGGATTGCCTCCACATTGCAAAGATTTATTGACATAAATGTTTCAATATTGAAGAAAATTGTCCAGTGTGTAGGCAAATATTGAAATATTTGTTTCAATATGGAACATTTTATTCAATATTTTATTTCATTATTTTGAATGGCTACAAACTAGGCCAAATTATTTCAATAAAAAATTTCAAAGTCACATTGAAATACAATTTCAAAGAAATTCTAAATATCAAATTGATTTGATATTTCTTTCAATATTTTTTAATGGTCAGGAGCGTCAGGAGGAATCTTCGTCCTTCAGAACATCACAGAACTGCTGGATTTTCCTTGTTCATGAATGAAAACACATCCAAGATCAAAATCCAAGTCAAGACACATCTCTCCTGCTTCCTCCAGAAATCCCGGATTCTTGGAATTTGGTTATATATTTTGTTCAATCTTCTCAAGAACCCAACTTGGTCAGCACTAATCACCTGCTTCCTCCAGAAAATCTCAGAACTTCTGGGATTTTCTTGAATATTATGCCCAAAACACTTCAGATACATTCTGTGGTCAGAGGATTTCTGGAGCTTCCTCCAGAAAATCCCAGTCTTCTGGGATTTTCTTGTTCATTATGCCCAAAACACTTCAGATACATTCTGTGGTCAGAGGATTTCTGGAGCTTCCTCCAGAAATCCCAGATCTTCTGGGATTTTCTTGTTCATTATGCACAAAACACTTCAGATACATTCTGTGGTCAGAGGATTTCTGGAGCTTCCTCCAGAAATCCCAGATCTTCTGGGATTTTCTTGTTCATTATGCACAAAACACTTCAGATACATTCTGTGGTCAGAGGATTTCTGGAGCTTCCTCCAGAAAATCCCACATCTTCTGGGATTTTCTTGTTCATTATGCCCAAAGCACTTGAGATACATTCTGTGGTCAGAGGATACCTGGAGCTTCCTCCAGGAAATCCCACTTCATATAAGGATAATTTTATGATACGAATTGGAATCCTACAGAGGAAACGAAGGCTTGTGGTTGTAGCCACACGGTATGGTATGATACGAAGCATAATCCTGAAAGTCTGTGAGAATTCAAGTTATTAATTCAATTTGGCTTTTGTTTTTAATCTGAAGTGTTTTTGACATAATATACAAGAAAATCCCAGAAGATCTGGGATTTCTGGAGGAAGCTCCATGGATCCTCTGACCATAGTGTTTTTGACATAATATACAAGAAAATCCCAGAAGATCTGGGATTTCTTGGAGGAAGCTCCAGGGATCCTCTGACCACGGAATGTATCTCAAGTGTTTTGGGCATAATGAACAAAAAAATCCCAGAAGATCTGGAATTTCTGGAGGAAGCTCCAGAAATCCTCTGACCAACTTGGTTATTTTTGGGTGTTCTTGACAAAATACGGAAGAAATCCCAGAAGATATGTGAATCCCTGACTAGACTGGTGTTTTTAATATTGAAGTTTTAATATTGAAGTCAATTTGTGCAGTGAGTAGGCAATTATTGAAATATTGGTTTCAATATTCGCTTCAATATTGAAATTACTTTTCAATGTCACTTTGAAATGCTATTATTTCAATAATTTGTCTTAATGTGTAGACAGCTTAAGATTGGGGAAATATCCAAAAATCTCTCTTTAACACCGCAATACTTTATTTTTTTATTAATACTCTTCCAATTGGAAGATAATATTCAGGAAGCAGGTACAATATCTCGCTCAAGCATTCAATTCCAGCACATTCGAGAAAGGAGAAATTCTTTTGGATAGGTGTAAAAAAAATTTATTAAACGTAAAAAAAAAACGAGTCGTTGGATAAGAAAAAAATCTCAAAGGGATAAAATGAGCTAAAAAAAATAAATCAACAAAATCTCAGGAGGCGGAAGATTTCACGGATCTCCTCTACTAAATACATTCATATCCATCGGCAGACTGTGGTCCTGAATCCTCCTGTTCATGATCCCGTGACTTGCGTTTCTTCTTCTTGCGCTCCTCTCGATCCTTCTTCTCCTTCTTCTCTTTCTTCTTCTTCTGCGACTTTCGTCGTTCGCCAGATTCTTCCGCCGGCACATCTTCAGCATCTGGTGTCACATCTTGGTGAATACTAACTGTTATGGTGGAATCCTCACCACCTTCGGGAGATCTTCGCTGTTGAACACTGGAATCCATGATCCACGAGTCAAAATCCACTTCATCCAGGACAGTCTTCGGAGTAACTTTTGCAATGACTTCGAGTTCATCACTTGAGATGGTTTGACGGCTCTCCGGGGCACTTTTCACTGGAATTGGCTCCTCATCTTCATCATCATCGGCAAATTCTTCCTCAAATCGAGCCACCTAAGGAATAGATAGATCCACAGAATTGGGAGAAATTGTTCCAGGGAGTCTGGGAGAAATTACCTGAGGATTGGCACCTTCAGTGTCACTCTCAGACTCATTTCCGCCGGCAGATCTGACCTGAATCTTGGCCGTGGGTGTCACTGGGCAATCATCGAAGAAATCTTTATCCAGTCCACCACCTCCCTCGGGGCAGAAATCCTCCACACTAGTGATCTTCTCCATCTCATTGACGCTCAACTGACTCACATCTGACACCAGAGTTGCGAGATTCCTCTGTTGAGGCTTCTTCTCAGGCACCTGCCCAGGAATTACAATTGGCTGCCCCCCACCCACAATTATACTCTTAGTAGGCCGGAATTCCGGAACAGCTGGCTGAACGGCCACAGCACTCTTAGCATCAGCCATTTGTCTCCGTCTGCTGACCAATTGATCAAGAAATTGCCCATAGTCTGAATCTCCAGATTTGAGAAATTCCACAATCTCAAAACTGCAAATTTCAGCATCACGGCGATTCCTCTCCAATTGGGCCAGGAGGGTGTCTCGCTGGAGTTTGAGGAAGGGCAATCCAAGGAATTTGTGCAGGAGCCTCAGTCCGAAGCCATTTCGCATGGAACTCTCACCGTACAGTACTTCGCCAGGGCGATCAGCCTAAGAAAACATTTAAATTCCTGTCAGATTGACAGAAAATTGCCTGTCAACGTGACAGGTGTCATCCTTTACCTGAAAACCTTCAACTAGAGCCACAGCCTGGCCCGTGGAGACTACTCTGTGATGATTCATGTCACAGTGATTCCCCAGGACCAAGACTGGAATCTCCGGGGGCACCTTGGGGAGTTCCCTGGACACATAATCAAACGTCCAGGCCTTGGTGATGTCCATCATCAGAACAACACCATGGGTGCCCTTGTAGACATCCAAGAACTCAGCATCTAGTGCTGGAGTCTCAGCTGGAGCAGTATTTGTGGCCAATTTGAGGCTTGTCTGTCGAACCCTAGCCTTCCCTCGATCCACAACATCCCACACCTCGACTTTAACCACATCCTCAGTGGCTTTGAAACTCCACTGAATGGATGCCACTTGGATCTGTTCAGTTGGTGTATAAGCCTCCACGAAGGAGCGCCCCTGGAGGCGCTCCAATAAGCACGATTTGCCCACATTTCTGTCTCCCTTTATGATTATTTTCACTAAAAATTTCAGGCACATTATTTTGAGATCCCCCAAAAAATCAACAAAATGGATAAAATTCCTAAACTTACTGTTGTACTGTACACCCCGGGCGAATTTCTTCTGAAGGGACCCCGACATGGCATGACCAGCTGTCTCTGGAGGCCCTGCAGAAGCCTCCGACTTCGCAGTGAGTTTCTTAAATGCGGAAAACATGATGGAACGGTAATATTACGCACAGTCCACTCAAAACTTTTGCATTTTGTAAAAGATTTCACTTCACTATTTCAACTTTTTTCATGCAATTTTTACTTTTTATTCCATTATTTTTCACTTAAGGGCGGATTTTCTACCACAAGTTGGATTTTCCGTGGAAAACAGGGGATTTTCGTGGGCAGAAAGTGCCTTGTGTGGGATGTTTGGAGACTTTCTCCAGCTGTCACTGACATTTCCATGAAAGTCTCCAAGTCTCCAAAGGTGATTGCCCCTGGGATTTTCATGAGAATATAGTTAAGAAAGTGGTTAAAACACAACCGGAAGTTAAGAAGAAAGTACCTAAAATATTGTATTTTGACTAATCTATCTCAAGTTATCATCACATGACAAAATCATTCAGGTTTTTACAGTTTTTCCATGCAAAAATAATAATATGAGGTTATGGTTCATTTTTGTGAGGTTAAATTGATCAATCTTAAAAACATAGAAAACATCCGGTTGAGAAAAAAGGGAACAAATTTAATATTTCCCTAGCTTTTCTGGAATTTTCACTTGCAAAATTAGTATAATAAATCCATAATAAAAGATCACAATGAGTCTCCGGACTTCATTCCGGTTAGCGACAATTAATTTAGCTGGGATTCGTCATATCCCGAAAAGTAAGTTTTGTAATTATTTTTTCAGGATTTCATTGCAATTTCTGGAATTTTTCACAAATATTTTGTATTTTCAGGAGAAATATCATACAATGAGATCTCCCGACGTAGGAGTGAACTGTTTTCAGCAGAACAAAAGGCTCAGCAGGAGCAAATTGGGCGAATTGAGAGGATTGAGGTTAGATACTTGGGGCTTCCACAGGACACCACGCTAATGATGAACCGTAACATGTCAACTCCCTACAATTGTGCTCAACATCTCAGCGAATTCCATTGCAAGAAATCAGCACTGGCCCTAATTGATGGGAATGTACCGTGGGACATGCATAGACCCCTTGCAGATTCCTGCACCCTGCAACTCCTCACATTCACCTCTCCTGATCCCTATGCTGTCAATCGTGCATTCTGGCGCACATGCAGCTTCCTCCTGGGTGCTGTCCTCTCAAGCACATTCAAGGACGAAGCCCGTGTGCAGCTCCACAGTTTCCCATCACCAAATGTCCGGTCCGGGAGTTTTATCTACGACGTAGCTCTGGCTCAGCAGGACTGGGTGCCCACTCTGCAGGAACTGAAAACCCTCTCGGCCGAAATGGTGAAGCTCGCAGCTCGAGATCTTCCCATTCAGCGCCTGGAAGTAGGTCATGAACTTGCTCTGGACATCTTCCGGGAAAACCCCTTCAAAACCCAACAGATTCCCAGTATCGCCAGCAAGAACGACGGTCGAGTGGTAATCTATCGTGTTGGGGATCATGTGGACATCAGTCGAGGACCTATGGTGACCTCAACTCGTCACCTGGGACGCTGTACTATCGCTGCTGTTCATCCCATCGGGCGTCTCAGTGATTCAGATGCCCTCTATCGCTTCCAGGGTGTTGCCCTGCCGCCTGACTTCATAGTGAATCACATAGCCTACGGAATATTGGAGAACCGAGCCAGGAAACTCAATCCAGCTCGTCTTCCCACTGAGACAGACGACAATATCGAAGCAAAATTGGCTTGAAAAACTTGAGCAAAAAAATAAATAAAAGTGCATTTTTAGAAGAAAACTAGAAAATTTTCTTTCTTATTCTTTATTTCTGCGAAATACATCTATTTCCTATCGTATATCATTACTGGCTTAAAAAGTCTTAGATCCTAAGAGAAAAATTATTTTCTGTGTGAAAATTAAATTGAGAGAAAAATCTATGTTCATCTTTTCACTTTTGACACGCATTAATTCGGTTTTACTTTCGCTGCTTAGACGACACTTTTTTCTCAAAGAACTCCACGATAGATAAACCACCAGACGCACAGAAAGTCACTGGAAATAAAAGGTGAGCCAGCGAAAGTCACCGATCTTATCCCTAAAGGTACCTAATCCTAGAAAATTACTGTATTTTCTGTCTGAAAAACCACCCCTCTTCTGGTTTAGTGATCCTTCTTTTTGGGCTTCTTGGGGTTCCGGGAACGACTCTTTGCCTTGCAAAGAGGACAAATGGGGGCATTTCGGTGGATCTGTTGATGACATGATAGGCAGGATTTCATCGGAGGTGGTTGTTGCCTGTAAAATATATAATTAGCAAAGCAATTTAGCGTACAGAAAAAAACTCATCAATCTTTGGACATCATACGGTGGAAACACATTAACATAGAACTTCATCATAGATCCTTATTTTTTCTTCCTGCTACAGAGAGTTCCGCTTTGAAAGAAATTTTCGGGACCGAAAAACAGCCTCTGAATAAACTCCAATGATACAGAAAAATTGCATACTCACAGGAGATATCTTTGGAAAAAACTTACGGAAACGCCGTGATGTATGCAAAATATTTATGGCGCCAAGTTTTTAGTCTACACTTAGTCCCGGCATTAAGTCCTAGGGGCATTTAAAAAAAATTATTGGCTCCCGGCCTCTCTATAGTAATGCTTGATGGAACCGTCGTGAGAAATACCGCCCAAGTCTAGTTGTTCTGTAAAATTATCGGTTTTCAAAGCTATCTCACAAGCTGGTCATGAGATTTGGTTAATGAGCGAAAAAGTAAGATTGCGAATACAAGCTGCAGTGCAGAGATGAGGTACCTCCGGGGGGTTAAGGGAATCACTCGCCGAGATTGAGTGAGGAACGTAGCCGTTCGTGAGGAGCTAAGAGTCGAGGAGCTGTTTCTTCATGTTATAAGATCACAACTTCTATGGTATGAGCATGTTCAGCGCATGAATAGAGAAAAATTTCCCAGAACATCTTCCCGAAGTGGCGGAAGATCGGCAGGCGTGGACTGATCACCTGTATGTCCTAAGCGCGCGACCCCAATGGGGATAAACGGTTGAAAATGATGATGATAGCTTCCAATAGTAGACAATTCATATCAAACTCATTCAGTACGTTTTTACTTAAACCGGAACTCTCAGTATTATTAACAATAGGGAAATCTGGAAGTCGTCGGGAAGAAACAATTGCTCATGGAAACACATCAACTATCTCCAGAGCTTTCGGTTCGATCTGCAAGCCCAAAAAGAATTGATTCCTTGAGTGATTGTATCTTCCCTACCATTTCCGCATTTCCCTATTGTTGATTGCAGCTTCACGTCGGGTTTTCCTACAATTTCTGTATTTTTTTTTATTATGGGTCCATCTGGAAGATGAACCCCTAACTCAAAGAAAGAACAATAATCCGATTTTTTTTAATTTTTTACCACACAAGGTCAAATACGAAGCGGACATCTGTCATATTGTCTCCCAATCATCCGGATTACAAAGCGAGCACTGTACCCCTAAATGTATACAATTTTTTTGAGGCGGTAAATTTGAAATTAACTTCTTGTGCACCGTTGGTGCTGAAAATAGCTCGAGAAATTGGTGCCAAATATATTTTCTATTTTTACAGTGTTTCTGTAACGTATTCGAAAGCAATCTCCCGGCGGTAAGCAAATTTTCTGAATGCATAAAGCCATTTCGCGCGATTTTTTTCGATCCCGAAAATATACATAGTTCCGGGACCCGTTGTAAGAGGTCAAATGGTCAGAAATATCGGCTTCCGGTCTTCAGTGACCCCTCTAACAAAACTTGGAATCTAACAGAAATCACTCGGTAAATAAGCACACAATGACTTCCACGATTGCGAAATAGAAATCTGATCTATTTCTTGGCCTAGATTAGCCCAAAAAAACTACTGAATCGTCGATGAACTGAAGTTAGCTTTTCATTGTGAATGGACTCACATTCTGGAAGTCCAAGTTCGGGTACGGTGCAGTGGGTGCAATGTGTTCATCCGCAAACTTATGGCCTCTATAGACTAGTAAAAGTTATGTCCATATTGAAGCAAATTATATACGTTTGTGTAGGAAAAACTCTTCACTATGGACATAAATTTCTCAAGTGTGTACAATGAGAAAAAAAGAGGCTGCGATTAACTTTTTTCCTCAGAACTTTAACACTTTTTAAGTGTAAAAATATATCAACATTTTTTAATGTTAATTTTACACCTTTTAAGGGTAAAATCAACATGAAAGAAGGGTAACTTTAACCCATAATACACCTAAAAAGGGTAATATTTACACCATTTTCGGATCAATACTTCAGGGTAAAAATTAACATTTCCGGAAAGTTATTTTAACTTTTTCGGATTTCTCTCTCTCAGTGTAGAGGCCATATGGCCGTAGTGTGTGCCAAAAATGGTTAAGTTGTAAGATTAATCGATTCCGCAGCTAAAGTCCTTGCCGTTGTTATTAATTTCCTACGGAATGATTGGGTACACACTGTTCCTTGTCCCTAGGGCTGACCTTCTGAGTGGGAGGTGAAAGGTATAGCAATTTTAACACAGAGGGCGAAAGTGCCTTTGGATGGTATGTATTAGTTTCTCACTGGGCTGGCAGTTCATTCTGAGTTGTCTTCTAAATTACACCCTTAACAAGAGATTTCTTCTTCGTAATGTGCCCATTTCCCAAGACCGCGGATCATTCGTCTAACAAAGTGGAAAATTTTAAATAGATTCTCAAATATTGAAAGGTTTCGACTTTTTTTTTGTCGTTCGCACCAAAAAGTTCACCCAATTTTGAATCAGATTTATTGAATTTCAGCGCCATCTGTGACTATCGCATGTAATTCTGATATTCTAAAAAGTTTTGACATGACTATTAATCCTGTGCGAATGCGTTCTCAAGCACAGTTTCGCTTAAGAAATAATTTTAAAAATATCTTTCAATGTTTTTAAAAACCAATATGATGAACCTGTGAAAACTGAGACTTCTAGATTAACGTTACTACTAAAAAAAACCTTATTTTTTATCTTTTAGCTTTTATAGCTGTCTCTAATAAAAATTTATTTATAGGACTGGAAAAAGACAAGGCCGAAAAGAGAAGAAGAGTTAATTAAAACTTCTAAAATAAATTGTCGCAAGGAAAGGCAATAATATCTAGTTTTAGAGGATTCATTCGTCCTGAAAGGCTTAAAAAAGACGTAATAAAAATTTTAAGTAACATTAGCATAAGATCCTATGTTCTATGTTAATATGTTTTCACCGTTTTCACAGTTTCCACATTTGAATGAAACAAAAGAATTCTCAAGTAAATTTAAATAAAAAAAACATCGCCAGAATTGACGGACCTTCATAAAAAAAAATAATTAAAAATAAACAAATTAAAGAATATTAAATTAAATTTTAAAATAAAAAATAATAAAAAAGGAATTTCCATGGACTTTTAAGTTAATTTATTTAGGATAAAGGAGAATATAGGGTAGGAAGGCAGGAAGTTCCAAAACTAAAGAAAAATAAAACAAAAGAAAATCACCTCAAACTGACATTGAACTCAGACCTGAAGGTTGGATGGCCGATGCTGATAGCGTGCGGCTGCTGGAGTCGATTTGTCGGCATATCTGGCTTGGAAGCAGCCTGAGCTGCTGCTCTGATGGGATTGACCGGTGTAGGGGCGAGGAATTGAGATGGAGCCGAGGGAGACAATGAAGCAGACG
Source organism: Phlebotomus papatasi (assembly GCF_024763615.1). Taxonomy (NCBI): domain Eukaryota; kingdom Metazoa; phylum Arthropoda; class Insecta; order Diptera; family Psychodidae; genus Phlebotomus; species Phlebotomus papatasi. The sequence continues at coordinate 60,540,875 of NC_077223.1, forward strand.
CCACGTCGGGTGCCAGAGAATGAGGAAGAACAGGAGGCCTCGCAAAGGCCCCTGCTGAGCCACCGTGAGTCACATGACTGGGACCTTTGGCCCCATAGAATGCCTGAAAGCGATCAGGAGCAATTGTAGTGCCTTCTTCCTCATGGAGTTCCGGAAGGCGCTCCAGTCCCAGATATTCCCGACGCATGTGATCAATCTCAGACTTTAGTGGCACGTATTCTTCGTGCATTCGATTGGCCATACTTAGGGCTCGTGAACGATTCTCTTCTGCCTGTTTGATCACACTCTCCATCGTATTGATATCAGCATGAATCTGACGAAGTTCCTCAACGTGACTCATTTTTTCCTGGAGCAGCAGTTCCATTTCACGCCGATACTCAGCCAGACATTTCTCCTCAGCATCACTGTTTTCCACCTCTCGGACAATTTTCATCTTAAGCTTCTCCAGATGGATGGTTTTTTGCCTGAAAATCAACATTTTCATCTCAAAATCCTCGAATTTATTAAAAGGATCATATGGAATCCTTTAACGGACATCTTTATAAAATTGTCGAAAAGTTCACTGCGCCATCTCATTATTCAAAATAGAAATGAATTTTTTTTATTAAATCATAGAAAATTATTTTTTAGATTTTCCTATCAAAAACTCATTAAAACTTGATTTTTATAATCAATGAAAATAGTAAAAACAAGCGAAATATAATCAAAGTTTCTCAAAGTAAATAAGAGAACAGAAAATTCATAGTAACAAATTTAGAAGTGTGTTCCACTTTATATACCTTCGAAAAAACTTGTTTTTCTTGTCTATTTGAAAAAGTTACACCTGGAAAATCTTCCCGCGGGTTCAAAAAATATTTATCAGTGATAAAATACTTACCGGATGTCCTTCATTGCTTCCAATTTAGCATAAATTGTCCTTTCTTCTGTGGCTGTTGCCATTTTGTCAATCTCCTTTGTCTCAGTACACTCTCGATTTTCTCACAGAAATAGCTCCTACAAACACAAAATTCTTTCGAAATATCAACCACTGCACCTTGTTCTTTCACAAACTACTAAATTCTACCCTAAAAAAGCACTTTTTCAGCCGTAATACAGCAATTTTCAGGAAGCCGAACCCACAGAAAAACACAATTACATCAAATAATACTGTGTTGAGTCACTGAATGAAATATTGGCGCTAGTGTCGCGGACGCTCGCAACTGCTGTCATATTTGAATTTCTGAAATCCATCGTACGCTTTGCATTTATTGTTTTACAGTTTTGTGTTTTTCATCCTGTAAATTTTGTAAAATCCTCATTATTGGTGTTCTGTGTCGTGTTTTATGATCTTCTGATTGTATACAGTATTGAGAGGAATAGAATTCGTCTGTGGAGATGGATCCATTTACGCAGGTAATACATAATTTTCGTTATTAATGTGCTTCCGGAGGAGCTCACGTTTTCTTTGGCTTTTTTTTTGGGGGGGATACACAGAGAATACTCGATCGTGCCGAGCAACGGAGTAAGCAACTGGGTATCAGCAATCCCGTAGCAAAGGTGCCCTTGGGTGAGAACAGTGCTGAGACGAGTCTCAGTAGTATGGGGAGCACTAAGTCTCCTGTCCGGAAAGCTATCCCGGCCGAAAGGATGAGCACGGAAGGGAAGAATGTGTTAACCTACGTTGCTAACACGAGTGGAGGAAATGATGCTGATAAGTTCGATAACATTTCCGTTGAGATTAACATTACAACGGATTCTAATGTGGGGGTAAGTGAAATTGTGTTCCAGAGCTAAGAGTCGAAACGGCCCAAAGTGGCTACTTATTATTTTTTGTGGTTTTTCTAGAATTTTTGTGATAAAAGAGATGAGAAAACGAATTTGTTCATAAGGAAGTGGAAAGCTTTTTCAAATTGCTAAATTATGAGTTTACGCAATATTTTTTTGATATTTCATAAAGTCAAATATTAATTTTTACTTTAATCTATAAATCGGAACATCAATTTTTTTTTTGAAAATTTGGCTTTGTGTCGCGAAATAAACAGCTCTTTGATATTTGGATAACAACGGCAAAACATGAGAAAGACAAGAAAAAAAACCATTCGCATTTTTATCTGCAATTTTCGGTCCCAGCCGAATATCGGAATGTTCAATGTATCTTAGTAGGCCTTCGCTTATCCGTGGATTTGAGACAAAAAATGTTGCAAGGGAGATTAGCTTACGTAAAACCGTTTATAATCTGTAAGAATTTTCTGTAGTGAATCCTGACCTGGTCGAGCAGAAATCTATATTTATCCTTTCACATTTTAAAGAATATTATAACACGAAAAACTTCTCACTTTTGAGATATTTCGCGAGATGAACAAACTTTTTAAATATCATTTTGGTACCCGGATTATTTTACAGGACGAAGAGTAGCCGGATAAGCAAGAGTCATCTACAATTTCATTAAATACTATGCTATCTCAATATGACGAAATTTCAGGTACACAATTTAACATTAAGATATTCTTTTTCATGAGGTTTCATTGATTTATATATGTGATATCTAAATTTATTTGTCCTGAAATATACATCGTATAATTATGATTTCCGAGCGGGGAAATCAGAAAGTTAAAAATAAAGAAGACTTCTTGCTTCTTTCGATGTCCACTTTATTCTATCCAAAATTGTGTTTTTACATCTAATATAGCTTTTGAGCCACTGCTCAAGATCTCTGTGATTCAATAGTAAGAATAATGAGATCACTCTTGTGGTTCATTAATGGGTTCTCTGAATTTCTCCCTTTTAATTATGAAGCTAATTTGCTCAAATTCGCTGTAGTTCTACCTATTTTATCGTGATTCTTTATAATTGAGCGCTTTTTGTGGAATTTTTAAAGTCTTTGACGCCCAAATCTATAGATAAATCAGATGACATTTTGCCCCAAATGCCCAATTCAGAGATTGTCTTCTGTATTTGCTTGCACCGGGCGGGATTCGAACTCACAACATTGGGAGTCGAGTCAGAGATCTCATCCGCCCACCCAAGATCCTACAGTCTTGTCTGTTGCGCCACTGAGATCCCCGTATGTTCTAGTAAAACTATTACAAACCGTTTTAAAACATCACAGCCATAAAATAAGACATAAAAAATTGCTATAAAATTCATGCCAAACTTTTGTATTTTCCACTAAGAAGTTCGAAGTTCGTCATTCTCTATTTATTTATTATATTAAATTGTCATTAGGGTAATATGTAATTTAAAATCATTTTTAATTTGGAATTTTGAAACTTCCTCACTGTTTTAGATGGGCTAATGGCCTAGTAGAAATTTCTTTAAAAAATGTCTGTTTAAAGAAAATTTCCCCTATCCTTGTAGGCAGAAACGTCAGAATTTAAAAAAAAGGCAATTTTTGGCGAAAATTGCTTCTAGTGTGTAGACACCATTAAGAAAAAGATGAGCAAGAACAAAAGGCACAGCGCTTCTTTGCTTTATCCTTTTATTTACTTATCTGATGACCAGGCACTGAAGAATTTATGTCAATTTGACATTTTTTACACAAGTGAGCATAGCTAAATTTGCTTCAATATGAACATCAATTTTTTAGTGTGTAGAGACTATAAAAAAGTGCGGAAATTTTAAATATCCAAAATACCCCAAACTCCACAATATTAAAAACTGCATAATATTAAAATTAGTTTTTATGACTATTTTTTTAAATTATTATTATTAAGCGTATCAAGATATATGTATTACAAGGTAATCATTTTTACAATGTCGGAAGAATCTGCTAAGTCTATTGTAGACCGCCCAGGAGCGCCTTCCCGAGGTGTGGATGCTTCTTCCTTGCTCTCGCAGTTAGCCAACTATGAGATCCCCAATTTTTTGATAATTATTTTTTTTACTATTCCTTAGTCTTTTGGCTTTCAAACTTAAAATAAAATACTTTCACTTTAATAATTATAATGAAAATGAAACAATATCTTATGGAGGAATTAGGCCTTCTTAAAAGCAATATTTCCATCAACCCTTCAAATCAAAAATTCTAAAAAATAAAAAAAAATCAATACGGACTGTGCCACATTTTAGAACTTTAAAATACAATGTATATTTTCTGAAATGTAGAAATATAGAAAATAGTTGCTAAGAAATTCTTTAAAAAAAATATATATTTAGGTGAAATGCGATGTGACAGCGGTGGATGTTGATCGTGATGGAAATATTCTCAAATCAAGTGAACTTCTTAACGAGTCCACTACATCAGGTATTCGCGATGCTTCTAAAAGTCGTCTTCAGCGCTTGGGAGCTTTGTATTCGGACGATCAGAATATATCTTCGCCAATTCATCGTACTGAAGGTAATTTTCATGAGAAGATGAGCGAGTCCACTGATATTCCGAGGCCCCGGAATCGCCTGGGGAAGTTGGCAGCACTGGCTGACAATATAAATCGTTGGGAGGATGAAGATCAGCGGCTTCAAAAGGAAAATATGCCCATTCCAAAGGCAACTGGAGCAGTTCCAAAACGTCCTCAAGTTGTAGATACTTTGCCGAAGGATAAGAAAACGCCTACAAAACAGCTAAAGTGGGATAAATCCGTGATGGATGCTTTGGAATCGCAGGGATTCAAGCGCCGCGAATCTACGAAAAATCTCGTCTATGAATATCATGAGAATGAGAATAGAGAACGAGAGAATGTTCTCAATGAAACCAGGAAATCCTCGCTGAAGAAACCCCGAGCTCAAGATACCCAAGACAGCAATGTGTCAACTATTGAAGCAAATAGAAATATTGAGGTTAAGGATTCGCCGAAAAAGCTTAATGTTACAAGGGGTTTAGTAACAGGACGAGCAGCCTTCTTTGAAGCGAGTGGAGTGGCGCCACGGGCTCCAAAGTCCGTGACCAAGGATCCGGCAGAAATGTCACTTAAAGAGCGAATGGCACTTTTTGAGCGAAACAAAGGAGCTGCGCCGCTTCCTAAGCCTTTAGCCGCCGCTTCGGTTTCCACTTCTGCTTCTACTTCGGCCACTACTACGGTCGCCACTTCGACTTCCACTTCGACTGCAAAAGTAGAAGAAAAACCGCAAAGACCTCCGATTGGAGGCTACAATCAGTCTCAGAAGGCTGAATCAAAGGCTTCCGGAGGAGGGATTAAGAGCACTGTGGCTGCTCTGATGTCTTCCGGAGCCACAATTTCGGAGAATGCAATTACGCAGGAAATCAGGAGGCAAAGACAGCAGGAGATGGAGCTGCTGCTCAATAGATTCCATCAGCCACAAAAGTCTGACAGTGAGAATGAAGGAGTTTCTCTAACAGAACCCAATCCTCCACCTCCACCTCCGCCAATGCCTTCGACTTCCTTTGGAACTGGAGGGAAACGCCGAAGTGGTAAGTCATATTTTTTTTTATTACAAAATTGAAAAAAAAAATAAATAAATCAGATAAATGTACGATCGGAACGAATCGCATCATCAAAATTCACGCTTTATTCATTTAAAAGAAAGAATTCAAAAAATTAAAAATAACTTTTTAAATATTCGAATGAAATAAAAAAAAATGAACGATCGGGCTAAACAACTAATAAAAAAATTGGAAAATTATTCAAAATATGAAGTCTGTGTCCTATTTGACATATATGGCCCAAATGAAGTCTCATGAAAGGCTATAACATCACTGAGAGAAATCCGAAAAAGTTAAAATAACATTCTGGAAATGTTAATTTTACCCTGCAATATTGATCCGAAAACGGTGTAAATATTACCCTTTTTAGGTGTATTATAGGTTAAAGTTACCCTTCTTTCATATTGATTTTAACCTTAAAAGGTGTAAAATTAACATTAAAAAATGTTGATATATTTTTACACCCAAAAAGTGTTAAATTTGTGACGAAAAAAAGTTAATCGCAGCCTCTTTTTTTTCTCAGTGATCTTAAAACAACAAAACTTCATAAGACTGCCGCCATGGGGTGCGCTAGGGGTAATTGGTCGAAATATTCTCCTAGCCTAAAATATGGAACATCAAAAAAAAAAAATGTTAAAATGCTCATAACTTTCGTTCAAATTGTCAGATTTTAGTACCTAATTGGTAACGGAACTATTTTTTATATTTTCTTTTTAAAGGAATCCTTTAGCAAAGTAAATTCTAGCAATCATTTTTTCGGAGAGTTAAAATCGAAAAAGGATGCAATTAGCACAGTTGCTGATCCAACCGACGAAATTTTAAAACCCAGATAAGCTTATGGTAGCTGAGATTCTTTACAGGCGACCTCGCAATACTTACAATTCGGCGTGCTTGCAATTCGGAATGCGTGAAAATTCGATTTTGAGTTAAATTTTTAACAGATTTTTGAACACAATCGAATTTTCAAGTATTTCGTATTGGACCCCGAGTTGCACGCATTTCGAGGTCACCTGTAAATAATCTCAGCTACCATAAGCTTATCTGGGCTTATCACTGGTAATTTTCTATTTTGAATAGTTTGAGTATACAGAAAACTAACAAAAGTTTTATCCATTTTATAATTTTATCCGTTTGTGCCGCCAAAAATAGTTTGCTCGACGCAATGTTTTACCTTCAAAATTGAACACACATTCGAATTTTTACGCATTTCTGAGTTGCAATCACCTCGAATTACAATTATTTCGAGGTCACCTGAAGGTCACCCGAGGTCATTGAACATGTTCTATTTTAAATAGTTTGAGTACAGAAGGACAACAAAAGAAAAAAAAGTTCATTGAAATCGGTCAATTAACCTTAAGAGATAAAGTCCGGTCAATTTCGACCCAATGGGACGGATTCGACTCATCGTTAAAACGGTCTCGATCGCAGGTACAATATACTTAAGGTTATTCGAAATCGCTTCGTAAACACCGAAAATACAGTCCGATCTATTTATTTTTGGTTATAGCTCAGGTCAGGGAACATAGAGGGAGGAGTGCGACCCACCGTTGCAGTCTCTACCTCAGCTAAAACATAGTAAAATTTAAAGAAAAAGTATCGTCTAGTTTTCGAAATATTTGATTAAACCGGAATGCAGTTGGGGTGTCAAAGTAGTTGTAGTGTTCTACGAGTGCTTTCCAAACACCAAAAATTTTCAAATTCTGATAATTAGAACCGGTGATATGAGCATTTGAAAATTAAATTATTGACCTCTTCTAGTTCGGGTAAGGGGGGGGGGGGGGTCCGGAAGACTTACAGTGGCAACAAGATAAATAGCACACCTTCAGCTATTTTCCTATTTTGATGTTTTATGATACAATATCAATCTTTATTCCTGATCATGATTTATTATTTAGAAAATATAATGCTCATTATAAATAAAAATGATATAAAAAAACCATGTGTTTGTGTCATTTTATGAGTTTTTCGTATAATTCGTGCGGACAATTTAAATAGCACACCTTCATTTTTCTCTGAAAATATTACCTGAAATTCAGTTTTATTTTAACATTTATTTTATTCCTGTATTTTTGATCATTTGTAGGCATTAATGCCACAAATTTTCGTAAAATAAAGTTATGAGAACTGAAAAATCATGTAAATAAAGCCTTTTGGTTCAGATGTACAGGCTTTACTTAAAAAGGTTTAGGATAACTAAGAAACTTTTTTATAAACTTTATTATTCAAGGAAGAGAACCAATAATCCAATAATTTTCTATAATAAAACTTAAAAATTACACAAAAAGCTTGAAAACTTCGAGAAAGAACCACTTCTATAGAATATCCTGCCATTCTTCGTATAGTACAATTGCATTTTTTTTTGCTGCAGTACCAAAAATAAAATAACAAATTGAACAATATTTGAAGGAGTAACTCATGTGAGCATTACTAAAAGCCAATTATGTTAAAATACCCGGTTTAGAACTGTTGCCACACGTACAGAGTTAGTATTCAAACGAAACCGTACCTGTTGTTTGATTTTTGTTAAAGAGTATATGCAGAAGGACCTGTAATTCGGGAATAAAATTCTTTGAATCGATGTATTCCTGTTTAATATAATTGGATATGACAGAAAAAAAGATTAGATGTCCCAAAAGTCAAGAATTTTGTCCTTGATATATAAATAAGAAGGTAGAACTTAGCGGTGGTAATTTTATAGTATGCGGTTACTTTTTGCGAAGTGGCGTATGGTTTGTATATGGAATATCAGGCAATAAACCAATTTATTTACAAGGATATCATTGGACAAGACATGTACTTCAAAATCGCAAAGAAGTTGCTCTTAGTTTTTAAGTTTTAATCAAGCTAATGATCCGAAACACACTGCCAAGAGCTTTTAAAAGTGGTTCAATCAGAACAAAATTGATTTTCTGGAATGGGCAGGATGGTCTAAGGACCTCAATCCTGTTGAATTTATAGGAATAGATTTATCACAAGGCAAATCTCTCGAATGTGACTAATTTGGAATAATTTTAAGTAGATATCCACACTATATGAATTACAATCACATTAGAAAAGTGCCAAATCTTGGTTTCCTTAATGCTCCTTCGTTGTCAAGGTCTAATTTTTCCCAAAAGTTACTCAACTAAGTGCTAATTATTCCAAATTTAATTTTCAAATAGAATTTGTAAGTTGTTAATTGCAGTAGAAGCCGAAAACTATCACTTCTTATAGGGTGTGCTATTTATACTGTTCCCTTAATATGTGCCATTTGAAGAATTTTTTTACCATACTAAATTTCTTGACAGAACTTTCGGGTTTTTTCTTCATATTTAAAATGTATTTATATACAAGTTCATTTATTATTATTACTTTCATCATTTAAATTTAAAAGCATAATTTTTCGAAAAATAAAGCATACAGTACAGTGTCCGACACTGTGCTATTTATCTTGTCGCCACTGTATATTTGTTTATTGAAAAGTCTTATGCCCTAGACACACTTACGACTTAAACCTAGAGGCGACTTAGTGGAAAATTATGGAAATGTAGTTTAATCATTATTTCGAATATAATTACGATAAGCCGTCTCTCGGCTAATCCTCAGGTCTGTCGAGGCCCTTAGGTTTAGCTATAACGTACTAAAATTTGAGATCGATCGATGCCATAGGGACTGAGTTATCGAAAAAAAAACTAAATTTTGCGGTGTTCCTAAATAACGGAAGGGGTCTGGCATCACCAACTTCTAGTCACTCATCGATGTTTAAACTTTGCCGAAAACCGCTTATCGATATCTCCTCTCTAGAAGTCGTTATACGACGAACGGGCGGACGGGACGGGACATCAACGAAAATCGATTTTTAGCGCATATATGATATTCATGATCTATGAGTGTAAAAACGTGTGAATCCAAAATGCGTGCCCGATCTCACGAGATTGCATTTCGTCTCGGACCACAAAAACGCTGAGATTGTAAAGAATCTTAGCTGAAATACTCGAGATCTACAAGACGACGTTTTCGCCATCTAGATTTGACGTTTATGTCCTTAATTTTGAATAACTGTCAGAATCTAAATCTCAACCAATTGAGCTGAGATTTTAGTATGTTGTAGCTAATGTCAAGACCTTTGCAGAACTATATAATCTGACCTAGGCCTAGCGATTGTCTAAATACAGAGGCTCCAAGTTGAAAAATTTGACAGAGTTACGAATACAGAACTAAGGGGCGCTTACCTTATTGAAACTGTCACAAAATGACAGCACTATCGTTAGGTGATGATGTAAAACAATTTTTTACGAAGATGAAAAATGAACTTTTCGTTTATTATTTTTTTTTTATTAAATTTATTAAGAGTAAATTAATAATAAGAAAGGAATATGCTCTATTGGCACAAAATGCGTTCATACACTGAGAAAAAAATGGGGGTGCGATTAACTTTTTTTCCTCGTAACTTTAACACTTTTTAGGTGTAAAAATATATCAACATTTTTTAATGTTAATTTTACACCTTTTTATGGGTAAAAATAACATGAAAAAGGGTAACTTTAACCCCTAATACACCTAAAAAGCATAATATTTACACCGATTTCGGATCAATACTGCGCAGGGTAAAATTAACATTTCCGGAATGTTATTTTAACTTTTTCGGATTTCTAAGCAACATAAAATTATTATTTTTTAAATTACCCTTCTTAATATTTGTATATAATCTTTTTCCTTCTCTGAAGATGGCGAAAATGACCAGGACACCAGCCCAGATGAGGCTAAGCGAATCAAGAAGCACTCAATGCGAAAGAGTGATCGGCTGTATCCCAGCCTTTCTGATTTGGACTCAACTGAGTCCGAGCAGAATTGTACCACAGCAACGGTGTCTGAGGAAGGCAGTGGTTGTCGACGTAGGTCAGCAATCCACGAGGAAGAGGAAGAAGAAAGTGCCATGGAATCAGAGGAAGCAGATGAATCGAGTCTATTTGAGGGTAGTATCAGTCGAGCTGTTATGAACTCCATCCGCTCAGCGGATTCCTCCAGGGTGTTCGTGGGGACACGGGGCAGTGACAGTAGCGATGAAGATGACATGGATGAGTATTTGGACGAAGCACTTGACATTTCCACAGGTTCCAGTCGCAAGAATACTCCACGCAAAGGATCAATATCTTCAAATAGTTTTTCCTACAAGAAAAATTCTCCAGCAAAGCATATTAGATTTGAAACTCCAGTATCTTCCAAGGTGATTGGAAGTCCTAAGAAAAGTCCGAAGAAGAATCAAAAGGATGATGAAGTTGTGACATTGGTGCACACTGTGAGTTTCTATCGGAAGCAACAATCCACCAAAAGTCCACCAAGTAAAGTTATTCGTCATGTAGAAGACACCCAGGATTCTGATGAAATCGACGAGGGGGTCAGTGAATCGTTGCATGAGGAGTACCATCAGGTGCAGGAGAAGGTGGCTAGATTGCATGAGGAAGTGAGAAAGCAGCAGCAGATTATTTCTCAAACAAGTCAAGCACTCAATCTCTGTGCTGCAACAATTGAATTTTCGGGATCAACGGAGGCCGTGGAGGGTGAGCGCCATCTATTGGTGGCCACTCATAGGCGCCAGGCAGCTCTAAATGAAATCCAACGACTTCAGGTGGAACGAACACTGCGCCCTCGGGGATCTCCTCAGGATCGTGGAAGGCTCACAGTGAAGGAGATTACTCTGCCACTCAAGCAAGACTATATCCGGAAGTTGGCATCAGACACAATTTCAGGACATCATTTGGTTTGTCTCCTGAAATACAACGACACAGTTTTGGCTACAAAGACTGTCCTGACACTTCCGGGACTTTTAGCTGTCAAGTTCACGGATGTCTTCAAAATGGACGATGTCTATGCGGACTTTAAGGTTACTTTGGAAATTTATGGGATGCCAGCTCAGCGAGATATCCTTCCGCATGAGATCAAGTATCACATTTCTGGAAAGAAACAAGCTGCAAAGATTCTTACACCGAAAGGACGCAAGGCTGAAAGTCGCCTTGTGATGCCACAGCAGAATTCACCAGCTGGTCCAGGAGCTGTCCGGAGTCCAACTCTGGTTCAACTGGGCTTTGTGATCTTTGCTCTAAGAGACACACAGCGCACCTCATGGACACTCAATGGGACTCCAGGAGCGAGTCCTCTTGAGGGAGTTGTACAGATGAAAGTGGCCTGTCAATTGGCCGTTTCAGTGGATTATCGTGGTTTCCTGACCATGTTTGATGATGTTTCGGGATTGGGAGCCTGGCATCGTCGTTGGTGTCGTCTACATGGACATACCCTGAGTTACTGGAGGTATCCGGACGACGAGAAAAAGAAGGTAAGTGTTTTTTCCGCTTTTTCATTTTCGCTTTATTTATTTATTTTTTAATTCTTTTTTATGAATATATCTCATTAAAATTATGCATTTTTCTGATTATTTTTAAATGAATATCTTTAAACATTCCTTGGCTTTCTCCGATATTATTTCTTGGAGAAAAACAGATTAGACCCAGACCCAGGCTTTTTCCTTGTAACAGGTTTATAAATGCCTAAAATTTAAAACATATCATAAAATAAGACTAAGAAGCAAAATATTTGTATTAGTCCTAATTCAAAACCATTTCCAGACGCTTTAACTTTGACAGAAGATTCAACACATTAAGTTCATATTTTTTCTGAAGAGAATTATATAAATTTGCTCCTTGACTCTTCTAGAATGTTACTGTTTAGTGAATATTCTTTAGATATAATTTGAAAACTTCTTAAATACAAGAGAAATACGCGAGTGTAAAATGCTTCTATTGGAAACAAATTACTCCAAATGGAGACAAGGGAAAGTTTCTAATTGGAGACAAACAGTGTAAGTGAAACCGCGACGAAAGGCTTCCAAAACCTTGTTGAGTAGCTCTTGAGAGCAGGATTTCTTCTTATTCCTGGTCTTTTTTCAATTCCCATCTAAAACAATAAGAAAATCTCTCAAAAAAGCATATTTCCGGGGTTTCTTATTGAAGCATTTGCAGACACTTCAGAAAAACACTTTTTGTTCACGACATAGGTAATTATTTCATTTGAAAACTTCACGTACCGTTAACAATAAAGATTAGCATTTAATTTAACTAAAATTAGCCAGAAATGTGACATTAAATGTTAAACAAAACGAATAAACAACAGTCACCTCATTGTGTTTTTCATTGGAAAATATGGTCGATCGATGAAAAATTCGATGATGTAAAAGTAGACTTTTAATTTTTCTGAGAAATTTATAAACTAAAATTAGTGAATATGAATGGATTTTCGCTTTGTTTGCAGCAAAATTAATTAAATAATGAAACTGTGGTATAGAAAATATATAAATATAATAATTTAGTACTGTATTTATAGTGAAAACAATGACGTTTCCATTTGGAGTAGCGAAAAATTTCCATTTGGAGCAGGTTTTGAATTAGCTTAATTTACCCTATAAAATCAAATTTTAAAAAGGTTTTTAAATTAAATGAGAATTTTGTATTTAATTTAAATGCTTACAGAAATCTCCATTCAAGCTGTCAAGCTGACAATTTTTTGTGAGAAAAAATTGTAAAATTGTAAAATTTATCAGAAATTACTTTAAACGATGATGCCAAAATAATCAAATCTTATTTTTTTCTTTAGCATATTTCAACTATTTTAATGAACTTTGAAAATGCTGTATTTAACATTTAAAAAGTGAAATTTATTGATCATTTTTACCAGTCTACTGCCCAATCTTCTTTAACTAGTTGATGTATTTTTATAAGATTTTTTTCTGAACAACTTTGTCGTTGATAATTTTTCTCTATCATCATGAAAAATAATGCTTTTCAAGTTAGTTTTCTAAAGCTGGTTTTGGTAAGAAATATCTCTTCGATGGTTCTGTAAAAGGAGAAAAAGCGAACTGGAGACGGGCACAACGTATCAAGTTGTTCGCACATTTTATACAGTTTGTCTAAACTTAGGTTTTCTGTAAACTGAAATTGACAACCATTTGGAAACGGTTTATACTTTTTCAGTGATTCAAAGACTCCAAAGACCTTTCCAAATAATCCAATTTTTTCTTAATCGGCTGCAAAATGCGCTGCCTAGAACAGTTTAACTGGTGACCTTGAAAAGCTTTTAGAAGGAATAATTCAAGGGCATTATTTTATAATGACGAAGTATTTACCTGCGTTAAGCGGTGCTCATACTAAAGGTTTAGCCCATTTTCCAAAGCTCTCTAAATCCTAAATAACAATTAAGTTTGTTTTTCATGACCATGTCACATATAAGATTAATATTAAGATGAATACTTTCTGAACTGCGAGAATGGCAAAAAAAGATAGCAAGTGTTTTATCATGCCTCCCTCTCGCGCTTTTCTCGAAAACTAACCGAATCACCGAATGGAAAATTGCTCGAGTTGCCTGTAATACGATTCAGAAAGCAATTACACACGGCTCTTCGTTATCCGGCACTTCCCCGTCAAATCATTGTTCTACATGCCGATTTTAGTCGGAGGTTTTTTTTGAATTGTAACGGTATATTCTAGTACATTTAGAGAAATTCTGTAGATTTTCGGCAGAATTTCTGCCTGAAAATCTGTAGATTTTCGGCAGAAATTCTTCCAAAAATCTGCAGATTCTCGGCAGAATTTCTGCATAAGAAATTTGCATAGTCTCCATTGTTGCAACAAAAATATTGTTGATTTATTAAGAAACTGTAAAAGTTACAAAGAAAATGTTATGCTCTGCTTAACAAGCATTATCGATTAAACATTTTAGATGAGTAAAAAGATTCAAGACAAAAATACTAATTTCTTAAAAATCGCCCATGAAATGATACAAAAACACGAAATTTAGGTCGACACTCTGTTTAAAATTTTCACTTTACTATTCTTTACTTATAACACGGCGTCACAGAATTCTTCATTTTATATAAACACTGTGATATCACCAAGAATAACTCTATTGAATTTTGCAAACTTCAGTGAAAAATATTCCATCTTTTCAGACACAGCTGTCTGTAAAGTCTGGAATGTAGATAAAAATCTACAGAAAATCGGCAAAATATCTATAGAAATTCGTCAGAGTATGCACCAGGATTCATCAGAAAATCTGCAAAAAATTCTGACGAATTTTGTCTCAAGCCCAAATAAAATTCGTAGGAATATCTACAGATTTCTTGGCAGATTTTCGGTAGAGATGTAGATATTTTCTGCGAAAATCTGCAAGATATCTGACGAAATTATTTGACGGGTCGTTATCCGTTATTACAGAGGTTACAGAGGTAACACTAATCCCGCTCATTCACGCTGCCATGATAAATATTTTTACGCCAAAAAGGCATAACAGAAATAAAACTCATATAAAATGTTCTATCTAAGTGCGAGAATTATGAGAAGATGGAAAAAACACAGAAAAATGCACAATTTTGGGTGCACTTTTTCAAAAAATCTTTAAAAAATACACTTTATTTTCATCGTAGGTTCTTGATATGTTCACAAGAGTTATAGAGGATGAAATTACGCGTCATTTTAGCTTTATGCGACTACCACCAGATAATTAGAACCGGAGATATAAATTTTTGAATTTTAGAAAACAGCAAGAAACTAAATATGCATATTTAAAAAAAAATCCAGACGTGACCCGGACAAACGGACTTCAGATTTGAGACCCTTAAATGACCCTCTAACAAGTTTTGGCACTCTCGTCAGAAACATCCACAACGTATCGCACAGCGTAAATAAAGTTCATTAAAATCGGTTAATATACATTAGAAATAGAGTCCGGTCCATATGGATATAGTAACGGTCGGGGTACAGTGGGTTGAAGTAAGGAAGGATGGGATCTACCATTGGAAAGGTCTCAATCTCAGATATTCATAGAAATCGCTTCATAAATACAGAAAATATGGTCCGGTCAAGATATTTTCGATTATAGCTCAGGTCAAGGAACATCAAAGGAGGGGTGCGACCCACCGTTGTTAAGGTCTCGACCTCAGCTACAACATACTAAAATTTAAAGAAAAAGCATCGTCTAGTTTTCAAAATATTCGAGATCGATTAATAGAAAATCGATTTTTCGATTAATCGGGCCCTCAATTAAATCTGATGAAATTAGGGTGTCATGAGGGCAGTGGCGTAGCGACGGGGGGCGGGAGGGGCGGTCCGCCCTGGGCGCTTTCAAAGCTAAAAGAATAGGGGGCGCCGAAGGCGCCCTATCAATATTATTTTTGTTTCCGAGAAAAATCAAAAATAGGGCGCCGAAGGCGCCTTTTATATGTTCCAAAGCTAAATATATCAAAACACAAGTACAAATCTTTAAAAATTGTTTAAAATATGTGGAAATTAGAAAAAAAAATTAAAGAGCTTAGGGGGCGCTGAGGGCGCCCTATCAACCATACTTGGGGAAAATTATTACGAGAGACATTCAAATATTGTCTTTAAAAAGTAGTTTTAAAAAAAGGTAAATTATCGAAATTATATAAAAAATGAAAGAGTTTAGGGGGCTCCGAGGGCGCTTTATCAATTTTAGGTGGAGATGAATTATTATGAAAAACATGTAAATATGGACTTTAAAAATAGTTTAAAGAAAAAGAAACTATTTTTAGCAAAATTTGACTGTTTCAAATATATATTTGTGCAAATATATATAGTGTAAGAATCGAGGTAAGAATTGTTCCCCTGCGAGGTTAGGGGGCGTCGAGGGCGCCCTATCAGCCTTAATGGGGGAGAATTATTACGAAAGACATTTAGGTATTGTTTCTAAAAATAGTTTTAAATAAATGAGGGAAATTAGAAAAAAGTGAAACAGCTTAGGGGGCGCCAAGGGCTCCCTATCAATTTTAAACAGGGAGAATTTATTACGAGAGGTATTTAATATTGTCTCCACAAATAGTGAAAAAATTGAATATGTAGGACCCGGAGTTCAGAGAGCTTCAGAGAGAGTTTAGAGTTCAGAGAGTTTTAGAGCTATTCAAAGTCTGACAACTGTGAGGCAAAAACATATGAATTTTGCATTTTCCAAAAAAGTTCGAATTTTAACGAATTTTTCCAAACACTTCAAGAGCGGAGAAAAAATTGGGAGGTTGTTAATGTTATATTTTATATTTTTTTTCGCTTACACCAATTTCATTTCAATTTCAATTCCAATTTCGTGTTGCAATTTCAATACAGTCATAACTGAGAAATTTCAGTTAAAGATTTACCGCCCAAGAGCTGTCACTTTTGCTAATTGACTAAACGAGTCATCCCATAAATTGATTAAAAAAGCTCAAGTTTAATGGGTTACGTTGGTCTCACAGATTAAAAAACAATATATTTCCTTGACATCATTTTTTGATAAAACAAAAATTTATTTAATTCGAGCTTTTGAAAATATAAAACTACAACATTTTAACTATATTTTCTGAAATTTTCATTTAAAAATCTTAAATTCGCCCGTTGGAACCTGATTTTTTGAGACGGTTTTTCGAAAAAAAAATACTTTTCGGTGGACAAGACTTGAAGCGTTCAGAGCAAAAAAAAACTCGTTGTATGCATTTCCTTATTAAAAGAGCATTTTATTGCTCTGAGCTCCTCACTTCTCAGAATATATTCATTTGACGTCAAAAAACTAAATATTTCCTGTTAGGTGACGAGTTAAACTCGTACCTGAACGGTAGATTTTATTTTACCTCCATCACAATTTATTTTAAAAGACAAAACATGGGGTAAAATTCACCGAAAATTGTATTCTTTTGATTAAAATTTTGCTAAAAAATCCAAATTTCATTTTAGAAAAAAAATGTACCGTTCAAATACAAGTTTAGTAAAATGTATATATGCTATATTAATATAATAACTATTAACTTTCAAAAATTTTCACTATTTCCATGAAAATATGCAATAACTTAGTTTAAAAAAAAAGTTTTAAAAAAATAGGGGGGGGGCGACACACTAGTCTTACCGCCGGGGGCGCCAGAAACCCTCGCTACGCCTCTGCATGAGGGTAGTAGTACTCCAAGAGAGATTTCCAAAATACCATAATTTTGCGAATTTCGATAATTAGAACCGGAGATATGACCATTTGAAAATTCAATTTTTGTTTTTGATCCCTTATATGTACCTCGGACCTTGGGGGTCGGTCGAAGTCCTTAACTTTGGTACTGATCGAAATCTCTTAGGTCCAGCTATAGCATACTAAAATTTGAGATTGGTCGATGCCATAGGGGCTGAGTAACTGAAAAAACAAAACAAAATTTGGTGATGTTCCAAAATGGAAGTAGGAGGGGGTGGTTGGTGGATCTAACATCACCTACTTCTAGCCGCCCATCGACATTTACTCTTTGCCGAAAACCGCTTGTCGATATCTCTCTCTGTTCTCTCTCCAAAAGCCGTTATACGACCCGAAATGACCAAAAGTAGACAATTTGCTTCAATACGGGCATAAATTTCTCTAGTTTCTATAGATATATAGATCCCCCTTCATACTAAAGTAGCCACTACGCCCAAAAATTACCTTTATGGCTTCTACACACTAGAGAAATTTATGCCCATATTGAAGCAAATTGTCTACTCTTGGTCATTTCGGGTCGTATAACGGCTTTCAGGATTTTGACCGAGACCCACAGCAAATATAGCTTAGGCAGTAGAAAAGGAAATTTCGAGATTAATACCTGACTTCAGTAGAATTCGAACAATAAGAATTTAGAAAACTTATTTAACAAGGTAAATTCGAAAATACGAAAATTATTCTTATACAAAAATGATCCTTTTCCCATGCAAATATTTTCTTTATTTCGAGATTAATTTCCACGTAAAAGAATTTAGTTGAATAAATGATCTTAAAATCTGAAATAAAAGTAAAAAGGACATGACGTAATTATGAATTCGGTTTTAGCAGATTCTCCTCGTCCGATTTTTTTTGTAATGAATTTAAAAGTTCTGGATAGGCTGAATATTTTGTGATATTGTTTAATCCTAGAGGGGAGACCGGGGTAGAATTAGCCACGTGTAGTATTAGATAGTGGTATCTTATAGTTTGCCTTCGAAGGAATATTGAGGAAACCACTCTTTATTCTAAATATTTATACTTCCTTGACTATTAATTGAAATATTTCTCCAAACATTTTTTGTACAAATTATACGCAATCAAAAATTTCATATGGTGGCATTAACAAAGTTGATTTCATTGAAAAATATATTTTGCTCTAGGGTAAAGTGGTACAAGTTGGACAGTGGTACAAGTTGGACAATAATGGTACAATTTGGACAGGGCTTTTTGTCTTGATAAATTTAGTACTTCATTTTTATGTGTATATCTTTAATGCTTTAGTTTTATAATTTGGTTCCTTGTGCTTAGAAACAAATTTTGTACTGTATTTATCAAGAAAAAAGCCATGTCCAACTTGTACCGGCGAATTGTCCAACTTGTAATACTAATTCCAAATTATAAACTTTACCCTATCTCTGTTAATTCGAGACATTTAAGCAATAAAAAAAATGTAAAGAAAACGATTTAACTCAACGTGAGAATCTCAGCGATAGCATTGACATACGGACTCTTTGTCGGTTTTTTAAATGAAATTGCAGCATTGCCAAAAGTAATCTTTTCTCTAACTTCTCCAGTGATGGTTTGGAATCCATTGGTTGGGTTCATTAACTTCACAAGATACATTTCGTGAGTTTCTAGAAGGACAGGTTGCTCCAGGAGCACATGAACCATGTAGAAATTGTCCTTCATGGCAATTCTGTTGATATGAGTTCCGTTTTCGAGTGTTTCCAAATTAAGATCACGTCCGGCAAATGTTAGAATTGCTCCATCCAGAGTTACGTCACTTTGGTCAAGTAGTAGACCAAAACCGGCTACGATTGTAGGCTTAGTGACACTCATAAGGACACTGTGATGATCATAGTTTATGGTACGATTGAAGCCACGAGACCATTTTGTAAATCGATTGAGGATCACGATGCTACGAGAAGTTTCGAAAGATATCACGGATGTTCGTGGGATATGGGAGAATTCAATGGCTCCGCTGAATTTATCCATAATCACGAGAAAGATCCGGGATATCTCGTCAGCAGTTAGAAAGCCATCGAGTGTTGCACACTCTGAAAACTCTTCAGCTGTCATTGTTGGGAATCTGATGAGATGCAAAAGATCAAGACCTAACCATTCTCTTTTAGATTCGCCTACAAAAGAATATCGTTAGTTCGTTATGTCAATTTAAATTCAAATACTGACGTTTAATGCCTCACCATCTGTGGGTAAATCCCTATCATTGCACTGATGTTTAATCCAAAGCATCACTGCACGGTAGATTTCAACTTCTCGGCAATTGAGTCTCGGCATTTGCAAGATCAGGCCCAAGATTTCTCTAGAAGTGTTCACGAATTTGTCAGTAGCCAAAATTTCCCTGATTGTCCATTCGATGATCCTGTAGCACTTCTCTCTGAGGGATTGACAACCTAGAACTGTGGATTGCTGGAATACTTCTAGTACGTTGTCTGTGGAGAGACTTTGTTCAATGAATTCAACAACTTGGGTTTCCATGTGGCGAATTCCGAAACGTAGGGACAGACGCAAAAGTTCGAAGCTATTTTCAGAGTTTATATTCAGCTCATCGCAATACATATAGCGCAATAGGGCACGAAAGTAAACCTCCTCGACGTCAGTTACCTAAGATAATTGATAAAATAATGAGTCTTAGATAAAGTAATTAATCTCATCTATGACATTTTTATGAAATTTAATAACACCTTATGTAGCAAAACTTTGGGTAAAATTTTAAATTCTAAGCAAACCAATTTGAGAATTTGGACTTTGATAGCCTTAAGAGAAAGAAAAAATGGTTACTTAGTTTTATTCTCATGAAATTCTTGAATTCTCCTGATTTAAAAAGTATGTCGGAGCCATTACGAATGTTGTTCGAACTATAAAATTGGTTCGACTAAAATTTCGCGTTATCAGTGTGTTAAATTTGAAAGCAATGTAATATTTTTTTATTTGCCATTTGTAAGTTTTAAATCAACTAATTTTGACAAATTTTGTTTAGTTTTATAAATACCGTCGTTGCGGGTGACTGCACTTTTTTTTGCTGTTTTTCAACTTTACCGTCTAAAAGTGGATAGTTAAAGTGAAAGGAGGGGGATGAATGAGTAAAATTATTTGTATTTAGTTGTTAATGAACGGATTTTGTGCCACTAACATTGATTTTATAAAATTTTACTATGTTAAAAAAAATCAAGGAAAAAGGATTGCATTTGGGATACGGTGCTGGTGACTTTGCACTTTTTAATAAATGTTAAAAAATCAACTATTTCTGATAATAAACGACAATGACGATCTTTACATCTAAGGGTAAGACGCACGAGATCTACAAGTTGAGGTGGTCGCCATCTTGATTTGACGTTTCTGTCCGCCATTTTGAAAAACTGTAAAAACCTAAAACTGGTTCGATTGGGTTGAAATTTTAATATGTTGTAGCTGATGTCAAGACCTTTTCAAAACATATCTATGCTCCAGTGTACGTTAAGCATTTACCTAGATACAGAGGATCAAAGTTTAAAATTTTGAAATATTCATATTTTGTCTGTATTTTCTAATCCTGACTTTTAAAACCTGAACGAAATGCCTCAGTAACCTTTAAAGATGGTTGAGGCTTTTATTTTATATATTTATTTACTCTTACATAATTAAAAAAAATAAACGAAAAGTACATTTATTTATTTTTTTTTATTTTTTCATCTTTGCAAAAACAGTTTTTCAGATACTCAAATAATACGCTGTTATAAACAAAAACATTACTTTTCTTTTTGTTTGTTTGTTTGATCTCATCGCCTAACGACAGTGCTGTCTTTTTTGTGATGGTTTTGATAAAAGAAGCTCCCCGTAGTTTTGTATTCATGAAAATGTCGAAATTTTGAAATTGGAGCCCCTGTATCCAGACAATCGCATGACGTAGGTCGGATTTTATATACGTTTTGAAAAGGCCTTGATATCAGCTAGAACATACTAAAATTTCAGCTCAATCGGATGAGATTTTTGTTTTGACAGTTATTCGAAATGGCGGACAAAAATGTCAAATCAAGATGGCGATCATACTATCTTGTAGATCTCGGTCATTTTATCTTAAATTCCCAAAAAAATTGGATAATTTTTAGCCAAATACTTTTACAATAAAGCTTTAGAAAGACCATTATATGCAATTTTATAACATAAATCATGTGTTCTTACGGAGATAATAGTGAAAAAAAAATATTTCAATAAAAATAGTGAACAAAATCAAAGTAGATTATTCTAACTTGATAAATTTAGAATAGATTTGGGCATTTTACTGAAATCGATTTTGGAATTGAACCTTCAGATAATTTTTTCACGGAGCTGTTTTTTGCCAAAATACCTACACTAGCATTTCATTGACTATTACTGAAACTACAAGAATCCTTTTGAGGATCATTGTACCTTACTTGGTACTTAACATATCCCTATATACTTTGACATGGTAGACCGAATCGGTGAAGACTATCAGTAAGTGCTAGAATTTATGAAAGTCTTACGGACAGCAAAGTCACCCCCGACCCCCGAGTGCAAAGTCACCCGCAACGACGGTACACTAAATTTAAGAGCCCTTTTCTGTATTTTGATGTTCCATTATGTTCTTTAACAGTATCGGAATTTATTATTACAAATAAAAAAAAAAGACGATGTTAAATTGATAAAATAATTACTATACCTCCATAGAAAAATGTGCGCAAACCAAAATATTTATATTATCAATATATTTCTAATGTGATTAATTTCTCCACAATTTTTTCAAAATATTCAAATGCTTCGTTAAGAAAAAAAAAACTCACGTCGAAATTGTATAAATACTCGTTTCATATAGTCAACAAACAAAGATAAGGAAGCTTCGAGTTCACTCTATATTATCACTGATTCACTGTAAAAACGTGTTGAATTAAACCTTATAGAAAATTAAATTTGGGCATACCTCAATTTCTGGCGGAGGATTAGGGCGCTCGTAGAGGGCTTCGTAGAAGGAGGCACTTGTCGTAGCTAGGACATGTCGATGAGCAGGAATCTTAACTTTTGCTTGACCCACAACGAATGAAACGTCCGACATTAGGTCACTAGCCAAGAGATAGGCATTTCGCTCGCGAATGCTGTTCTTTGTAGCCTGCCAGGGACTATCCTGGGTAGATTTGGTGGCTTGAGGGGCTTCAGAATCAAACCAGTGTGTTGCTGACATGTTTTAACGTGAATTTTACAAATGCAACTAGTAGGAATGTCGCTTTGCTAGAGAGATAGCGCTTTTTCTCTTGCTGATTAGATAAGAAGTCGATTATGGTGTGGAAATAATGTGATATTGAGTCGAAAAATGGGTTATGACGAGCTCAGTTTATCTTTTCGGGCAATACCACAATGACTGTTTCCTCCCCCCCCAAAAAAAAAGGGTAAACTTTGCATAAAAATTAATTATTGTAATAAAGATAATACAGCTGTATGCTCTCAAATATTGTTAGAATAGATAGTAGTTTGATAAAGCATACTTTTTTGATTTTTTTCTTTTCTTAGAGAATTCAACAAAAGAAATCTGCGATTAATTTATTTAAGTTGAAAATTTCAATATAATCTTTACTTACTATTTGGGCCTTATCGGAGATTTAACGAATCTGAACTTGCACTCTATAATTGTTTCAGAAACATAATTTCTAGGGTTGTTTAACTTTTGCACTTCGAAAACGATTATAGGTTAGGTGAAAGTTTCGAGGGCTCATAAAGAAACCAAATATAATCTTCTCATTCACATCTGGAATTTGACTGTTCAATAAATAGTGCCTTGGATAAAGGATAAAAAGAACTCTTTTGCTAAAAATGTATTTGATGCTCGATGAATTCATACACAATTTTAAATTTTTAAACTGAATTTTCACACAAGGTTGAAATAATTTGAAAATTATCAAATGTTTCAAGATTTATTGAGTGATTTTATGAGGCGAATAACAATGGAACAAGAATACGAGTGTCACTGTTGCGTTTTTTCTTATAACAAAGCGATGACTGATACTCACACGGTCACGACCCACAAGACACTTCGAAATTCGAACAAGAAGGAGCTTTATCAGCCACTAAAGCATGTCCACGATAAAATTTGAACAAATCAATCTGTCAAAACCTGATGACAGTGCGGAATGTTTTTTTTGTGTTCACATTGAAGTGTCATTCATTAGCTTTGTTTTAGTATGGTATTCCCATCTATGTTTATTAATCAGTGAGAAATTAAACAAAAATGGAGAAAAGGCGAGAAGCCATGGTTGACACGCATCTTCAAAATCCATATCTCACGTATTCACAAATAGGAAGAATAACTGGGAATTGGGGATCTCAGTGGCGCAATCGGTAAGACCATTTGGTCTTGAACAGTGAGATCTTTGACTCGACTCTCACAGCTGTGAGTTCGAGTCCCGTCCGGTGCGGTGCAAACAACTGAATGTCGGCGCGAAAAAGACATTATTCACTGTGATAAAAACGTAATAAAATGCATCGCCTCTGCCCAAAAATCCTTCAGGAGCACGGAAGAAGCATTCACTACGGGAAAGGCGTTCCTGGGCGATCTACGATCAGCAGATTCTTCCAACACGAGGCACATTGTAACGATTATTTTGTAATACCAAATAAAGTTTCTCGATACGATTAATAATAATAACTGGAAACTCACGTGGGACCGTTTGGAACGTAATTTTACGATTCAAGGAAACCAAAACTATTGCTCAAAAACCAGAATGTGGTAAAAATCGAGGAATTCAAGACCAACAAATTGAGAAAAAGTGCTTGTGTACTTCAAGATTAACCCCTATGCTTCTCCACGAGATGTGACCAAAAAAATGGGTATCTTAAATAGTTTGGTGCAGAAGATCAAGAAGAAAAATGATTTGCTTACTAGCAAAGCCCAACCAACAGCCTATCGTAGTGGTGAGCAATGCCTTGTGGCCAAAACTAGAGCCCGAAGATTGAATGACAAACTTGTGAGGGGTATTAAAGGGTGCATTCTAATGGATGATGAAACGATCGTAAAAGGCGATTTCAAACGACTTCCTGGTCAGCAATTTTATACCGCAAAATCTCGGAAGGGTGTAACTAAGAAGTACCCATTAAAAAATTACTCGAAATTTCCAAAAAAAAAAACTCATGGATAGCGATTGGCACCTGTGGTCGTAGGAGCCAAGAGTTCTTCACAATGGACACAATTAATTGCGAGATTTATGTACATAAAGAAGTGCCTTCAAAAGCGTCCTCTGCCGCTTTATCGTGACCACAACAATCCTCCACTGTTCTAGCCATACCTAGCATTCTGTCATTATGTCAAGGACACTATAAGATGGTTTAACCCTTTAACTCTTTCCGGACCACAACATATCCAGCGAACGAATTTCAGTAAAACTCACTTTATTGTAAGTCTTAGTGGTCATAATATGATACTTTTGTAGAGAAAGAATTTTCTCCGCCTCTGGGAAATTGGAAAACTCATGGGTACTCTCGTCCCCAAAAGAACGAAAAGGAGACAAACTTCAATTTTCCAAAAGCCAATAATATCAATTCTGTGAATTATTTTTGCGTGTCAAATGACTCCTTTACAATGTTGATCACTAAAACAAGAAAAATTATTGACCAGTATCTTGTGGGATGTCCAGGAAGTGCTAAAAAGGACACCCAGCTCCTGCTTTCCAACAGATTCCTCAAAATATTTCACACAATAACACTTTAACACACATTCCTCTCAACACGATGTTATTGTAGACACATTAAGCTTTCTCAAGAGCCAAAAAAAAACACTTTTTGGACAATCAGAATTCCCCAAAATCTGGAAGAATAGGAAAAACTTCCCTGAAAGCAAATCTGCAAGGAAGCAGAAAATCGAAAATTCACGATTTTAGATCAGGAATAGGGGAAAGTGGTCTGCCTTTGAATGCGGCAGCCTTTGAATATTGTAATTTTTTTCATTTTTCTTTTAAGCATAAATTCTTTTCTATTAGATAGCTATTCATAATCCTCACAAGTCATCAAAAAATGCAGACCCTAGCTCTTATTTTCTAGGTTCTAGGGCAAAAAAAAGGAAACTGAGCTCAAAACTGTAATTTTGATGTTCCACAATTCATGTGTTTTTTCATAATCAAAATAATTTTTGGAACAAATCTTCTATTGTGAGTCATAGAAGGTTATTCTTGGATGGTATTTCTCCAAATACATTTTGATTCAGATGAGACAAATTTTGTGGGTGATAAAAGTTTGCAAATATTTCTCTGCGGCAGCCTTTGAATCTTAATGTTGTGTGCCTTTGAATCCTCTCTTTCCATACATTGAAACATCTGACAGCTTCCTGTCCGGGAGCAGAATAGAACTCCTACTTTTGTCTGACGAATGTCATACAAATACTTATGCTATCTTCCTCCGGCCGGGATGTTTCAAACTGAGAATTGTCAACTTCAATAGCGTTTTCTTACAAATTTTCAAGTGAAAAACAGTGGTTCAGAAAAATGTAAGAAATGTTGTTGTATAATGACTTTTGACTACAGTGGTGGTTTTATTGAGTGCATTAGGGTTCATGCTAATCAATTATGGGCCGTTTAATGCTACAGCCCTAATATTCTCAGTGAAAAATTAAGATTCAAAGGCTGCCCAACCACATTCAAAGGCAGACCATGCAGGCTGCCTTTGAATATATCGACATCACATTTTTAAGTTCCACACCAGGAAAAACTGAGGACTTGCGAGTCCTGAATGGGGTAAGCATAGAAGCTTAATGAACAAGAGAATTTTTTGGTGTAGTGCAAAGTAAAACTCCTTTTGTAGTTTACTCTGAAAAAAATCTCAAATTTGGAACATTATTTTTCGTTCAAAGGCAGACCACTTTCCCCTATCTTAGCTCAGGAGTTAATTGGGATCCTGCAAAAAATATCCTAGATTCGGACATCCTTATAGTTTGTAATCATCCACAAAAATCGGATTTTTATCGATTCTAAATAGTCAAAAAAAATTCTTTTTTCCATGGGTACCAAAAGTCCCAAAGGAGACGAAAGAGTTAAGGACGAGAAGGTCAAAAATCGGGGCTCAGAAAAAATCACTTTTAAAGCATAACTTTAGAAGATCGTAGGAAAAATTTCATTTTTGGGTCACCGGTGACCCAATCGTCCTTAAAAGGTTAAAGATAACGCCATCCAGTGTGCTGCGTGACTGCAACCCATCAAATAACCCAGGAATTCGGCTAATTGAGAAATACTGGGATATTTTGAAGAGAGACATGAGGAGGAATGCTAAAAGAGCCAAGGACATCAAAAGTTTTGCTTAGAAGTGGAAAAGGATAGTCAGGAGGTAGGACACGTAGAAATGACCTTTAATCAAAACCATAATTGCGGGTCTCAAGAAAAAAAAATCCGAGAATTTGGAAGCCAAAAGTTGGATTATAAAAGGCACTGAGTAAAAAATATTATAACACATGCTTTGAAGTTAAATCGTTTTTGTTTTCTTCAAATTTTATCGTGGACATGCTTTACGTGAAGGAAACGAAAAGTAAAAAAAAAAAATCTTTGGCTTTCGAAAGCGATCTTCATTTTTTTTACTGCTCGAACGCCACAAAGAGACTAGTTATATAATAAAAATCCCTCGATTTTGAGTTATTTAGCGTCAGAAGAAAACAGCTTTGTAGACTAATTAATAAATAATAAGAAAAATACTTGACTTTTTGACCGTTTTAATTTTCCTTGATAACAAAAGTATACAGTAGACTCTCGCAAATTCGGCTCTTTTAAGATCGGGCTACTTTTTAATTTGGGCAGCGGTTACATTTGAAAAAAGTTTGTTGACATTTTGCAAGTTTGATTATTATTATCAAATGAATCAAATATGCTCAAATTTAGCATGGTTTGTCTTAGTTTTGATGTGATTTTGCATTATTGAGGAATTTTCACGCAATTTACGTAATATATGAGTGTTTAAACTCAATATCTGTATTAACCCCGTCTGACCAGGTAAGCGTGGATTATAGCCTCAATTAACCCCTATCTTTCATACCTTACCTTTAAGAAGCTCCCATACAAAATACCCCTTACTAAATATATGTGAAGGACACTGTTTTGCGTTCATGGTGGTGAGCAGCGGAACTACGAAAATTATGTTGTCGGCCGTGATGCTCAGCTGTCAGTGACAAGATGGAATTTTTTCCAAAATATTTTATTTGTTTTTAAAATTCTCGCAAAGATTCTCAGTGTTTTTAGTGTTTTGTTTAAATAGTAATAAATGTGCGTGGAAGCGTTTCGTGTAGAGAAATGTGTTGTGATAACTATAAACAAATTTCCAACGTTGTAATACGTGTTTTTATTTCCTTTCGGGGGTATTTTTTGAGAGACAATTTTTTTTTTCAGAATAGTTTTTGCTTTTCTAAAGTGTTAAATCATTCATACTGGTTAAATAAAACATATCCCTATCTTTGTAGCTTCTATCATTTGTATAAAATTCGAAGGTGAAATCAGGATGTGCAATTGACAGCTTCATTCCACCGCCATTGATATACATGGCAAGATTCAGTCCTTAATTTGTGCCTTTCCGATGAGGGCTAAAATAGTGCCTAAAGCTGGGTGTTAATTAATAGCTCAACGCTGGGCCCCCCTTACCCTGTGTCAGACCAGACGGGACATGAATAAAAATCGTTGCATTTCAAAAAGTTTGTCGCACGAATTTCTGTCTAATTCGGCTGACATTTCGGTCCCATATGCCCGAATTTGAGAGTGCTACTGTATCATGTTTTTTTTTTCTATATCCCCACCCATCCCTCTCTAATTCAGGTCTCAGGCTCTTAGTCTATCATGACCGAAAACCTACATGGTAGAACATTGTCACTAACTCGCAATCACTTACATAAAAATAAATACATAAATCTGTACTATACACTTTTAAACACTCATAGGAGTGATACTGCCAGGATTCCTAGAAGTATTATATTTGGATGCCATTTCTCTTGACAAATCTGGCTATCATAATTAAAGGTCCAGTGAGCTTGCGCTCGAGACACAGTGCTAATATGTCCCTAACCTGGAGGCTAGGGGATATAGCACTGCATGAGGAAACAAGCTCTTCTCTGCCAACCACAAATCGCGGACACCTGAAGAGGACATGATGACTGTCCTCATATTCATTACAGCGCTCACATAATGGATGATCAGCTATATTTATCCTGTGTAAATGTACTCTTAATCCTACATGGTTCGAAATCAGTCGACTTACTATAACAATGGTCTCTCTATTCAGTTAACCTAGTCCCGCAAACCATGGCTGTACATTACACTCTGGTAAGATTGAATGACAATATCTGCCGAGTTCGTCCACGTGCCACGCCACTTTCCATTGACTTACACACTCCCATCTAGCAATGGTGAACCAATCTTCTGTTCTAGTCATTTCATCTTGGACAACTGAGGAACATGCTCCTTGTCTCGCTGCTTCGTCTGCCATATCGTTACTAATCACTCCTACATGCGATGGTACTCAGCAAATGCTCACAGATTTTTCCCACTGCCTAAGATCTTCAATTAACCCAGCAATTTCCCGATGCAGTAAGCCACCAACATTCTTGCCATTATAGTGTTTTATTGATAAAATGCTGGACAATGAATCTGACAATACGCAATTCTGCTCGTGTTCTGTAGGGTGTTCAATAGCAAATCTGAGGGCCATTTTAATTGCTGTTAATTCTGCAGTAAAATTAGATGCATTATAATTCAAAGCGATACAGTCCTGTGATCTGGTTGTGACGTCCCAAATTCCCACACCAACACCTTGCTGTGATTTAGAGCCATCAGTGTATATCACACGGGCTGCCACTAAATTCTCATTATGAAGCGTTTCGAAAACAAAAGAACTGGCCACAGAACTCCACATATCTTTGGGGAAGCCTCTTAGCTGCTCCCACACAGATATACTTACCACTGCATTAATCCTCTCATGGAAGACGCTATGCAAGTTCTCGGAACCATGCGTAGGGCTCCACCCTATTTCGTCCAAAGCCCCTACTATATGGGATAATGTGTACCGTGATCCTATTTCTTGGAGTTGTCTGAGGTCTTCCCACAGATCTGGTTGACGCACCGTAGCCTTTATTAAAAATCTTTCGCCAAGTAAAATAAAACGCAGCTCCAATGGACAAATACCCGCCAAAACCTCCACTGTCATTGTGTGTGTTGACTTCATTAATCCTAAACATATACGTAAACAACGCCACTGGATTCGATAGTTTTATCATATGTCCCTTGGCTGTCGTTCTAAACACCAGGCATCCATATTCAAGCACAGATCTGATGGTTGTAACGTATATAGTTCTTAAGACCGCCGGGTGAGCTCCCCACCTTTGACCACATACTGCTCTTAAGAAGTTAATCCTTTTACTGCATGATGCTGTGATACTTCTTATATGGGCTGCCCACAAACATTTGCAATCAAATATTACACCAAGGTATTTGTATGATGTGACACCTTGCAGTACCCCATCGTTCCACTCCACTCTGATAACCGGAGGATTGTGCTTTCGAGTGAAAAGCACAAAAGCTGATTTTTGAATAGACAAGTTCAGGCCTTTAGTTTCCAAGAAATTCTGTACCGCTGAGCATGCTCTGGATAAAGAATTTTCAATCCCACTGGGATCTGCATGGACTACACCTACGGCTATATCGTCCGCATATTGTAAAATAAAGCAGTCATCAGGTATCACAGATTCGAGCTCCCGTACATAGAGGTTGTAACATAGGGGTGACAGCACCGATCCTTGAGGTAGTCCTCTAAATCCTGTGCGAATGATTTGCACCCTGTTATTTTGATAGAATTGTAGCCTTCTTTCTGTAAACAGGCGACTAATCAGAAGTCCAATTTTCAAAGGAAGCCCATGTAACACGAGATCTCTGCAGAGTATATCCACTGTAAGACGTTATCGTACGCTGATTTTACATCAAGAAACGCACATCCCAGCATTTTCTTTTTACTCCAAGCATATTGGATCTGCGTGTGTAGCTTCACTAAGCAGTTTTGGGTGCCCACGCCATTTTTAAAACCCATTTGTGATTTTGGGATCAAATCTTCCTGTTTGGCCCAACGATCTAGTCTACTCAAAAGTAGTTTTTCGAAAAGTTTGCGGACTATGGAAAGCAGGCAGATAGGTCTGTAGTGATCACAGTGTGAGCCATCTTTACCAGGTTTCTTTATAGCTATGACCTTTGACACTAACCATGAATCAGGAATTATATTTGACTCTAAAAAACTATTAAATATCTCTAAGAGCAGTGTTTTTGCTTCGGTTGGGATATTTTTCAGAAGGCTAGCTCTTATTCTATCAGCCCCCGCTGCTTTATTCTTGAGTTCCATTTCCATTTCCATAAAATTTGGCAATTAAGCGACGCCGACTCCTTCCAGCAGTATCTCTGGACAATATCCCACCTTTCAACTTTTTGTAATTTGCCATTATAACCTAAATTATGAATTATCAAAAAACTGATTATTTCTTGTTATTTATCATCACTCTTACACCTATATATTTAACATTGACAGCCTTAAAAATGTACAAATCCACCATTTGCCTATCAAATGACATAAGCTCAAAATGTAACCGGTTTACATAAAGTTGGTTGCACGTTTTCACCATTTTGAATTAGTTTTTTTAATGAGGCAACAAACTTTTGATTTTTCAAAAATTACCAACTTTTGGAAAACAATTATTTTTGATATGAAATAATTTTTTTTTTTTTGAAAATTATAAATAATATCTACGGATTACAAGGAACTCATCTGCAAAAAGAAAAATTTGGAAAAGTATTTTTTTCTATCATTTTTTTCACTTGATTTCTCAAACATCTATTAGGCAACAAACTATTGACACTCACTGTACATTTAAAATTCAATGGGATACAAAATGGTGCGATAATTGATGAATTCATCAGCGGCAAAGTAATTATTTTAGACAAGTCGAGTGTGCAATCAAAATCAATTTTATTGATCATGAGAGTACAATCGTCACTTATTATAATTTTCCTTCCGTTTTGGTTTAAATAATTTTTCACAGTAAATGTTAAAATGTATATTTTATCTGTATTGAGAAGCCTATGCAAAAGCCATCATAGATCTTCTTCTCAACTGTTTTACAATATTCAATTTTCTATTTTAAAAATTTCATTCAGTATTGTTTTCTATTAAACATTTCTGTAAAACGGAGTAATCCAAAAACATTAATTTGGTACATCTTTCCAAGTTTTTTGTGTGTTTGAAATAACTTTAATATGGAAAATGTGAGAAAACCATTAAAGAATTATAAAAGATTGAGAATGATTTTACTATTATTTCTTTCAACAGTCAAGATACGTTGAGTTCTTACAAAAAAAAAAATAAATATAAATTTTGACATAATTACGAAATTATTAAAAAAAATAATAAAATATTGTTGATTCAGTCGATTTCCATTGGGATGGGCCGAAAACGGTTGATAGTTTCCTGCAGTGTTTGAAAGTCTTCATAATTAGGGATGATTGTTAAAATAGCTATCAAATCCTCGAAGGAACGATTTAGGAGTGCTTTGTTTACAAGATATTTATAATTGATTTTTATAAAAGACAATACTGCATTGTAGATGTCGGATTTTCCTTCGCTTATACACTCCTTTAATACATTCCAGCAATTGTCCTCATTTATTACCTGTAAACAATAAATGTTGAATTACTATTACTAGGGTAAATTAAGCTAATTCAATACCTGCTCCAAATGGAAATTTTTCGCTACTCGAAATGGAAACGTCATTGTTTTTACGATAAATACAGTACTAAATTATTATATTTATATATTTTCTATACCACAGTTTCATTATTTAGTTAATTTTGCTCCAAATAAAGCGAAAATTCATTAATATTCACAAATTTTAATTTGTTAATTTCTCAAAAAAATTAAAAGTGCACCTTATCGCCATCGAATTTTTCATCGATCGACCATGTTTTCCAATGAAAAACTCAATGAGGTGACTGTTGTTTATTTATTGGAAGACATTAGATTTTAACGGAGGATAGTAATTTGGATTGAAATTACTATCCAAGCCAGTAAAATTTGCCATCCTGCTGTTAGAATGTCATTTTGGAATATCGTGGGTGCCGATGCAACGGTTCCCGATATGCTTTGAATACATTTATAGGAATTCGTGGTGCAGCTGGAAGATGCTCGACTGTCATCACAAAGATTGCGTGTTTTCAAATCTCGGCGCAGTCGTCAATGTTGGAAAAAGATTTTCACGCACCAAAATGGCTTGAAATACAGAGAATGTCATCCAGGAAGGGCCCCAAGCTATCAAACAATGGCCAAAAATTAATGAAAACAGGGAAAAATACATTTTTCCGATATTTTTCATTCTAATATCCGGCTAGTAAAATTTACTATCCTACCAGTAAAATTTACCATCCGGCTAGTAAATCTTATATCCGGGGATATTAGAATTTACCATCCAGCTATTAGAATTTACTATCCATACAATAGATTCTACAATTTTTGACAGTCCGATTTAATAACGCGTTTGCTGGGTGACTTTTTTACTATCCGGCCACTAGACTTTTGTATGGAGGATGGTAAATTTTACCATCCTAGTTTTTCTCGGTGTAGGAAACCCCGAAAATATAATTTTTTTTTGGAGAGATTTTCTTATTGTTTTAGATGGGAAAGGAGAAAAGACCAGGAATAAGAACATGTCTTGCATTCAGGAGCAACTCAACAAGGTTTTGGAAGCCTTTCGTCGCGGTTTCACTTACACTGTTTGTCTCTAATTAGAAACTTTCCCTTGTCTCCATTTAGATTAATATGTTTCCAATAGAAACATTTTACGCTCGCGTATTTTTCTTATATTTAAGAAGTTTTCAAATTATATCTAAAGAATTTTTACTAAACAGTAGCATTCTAGAAGAGTGAAGGAGCAAATTTATGTAATTCTCTTCAGAAAAAATATGAACTTAATGTGTTGAATCTTTTGTCAAAGTTAAAGCGTCTGGAAATGGTTTTGAATTAGGACATTTACCCTACATGTTGTACAGTACAATTACACTATCTTTAGCAATGCAATTCCAAAACAAAAGAATATATTCACATTTTTAAATTAAATCAAATTTTTTTTTATGTAAAAAATGGTCCTTTAGAATATCTATAGGAGAAAGCGCGCTACCTTCGGACGACTCAAGCTTCGGACAATTCAATTTTTTTCTATTTATTGATTTCACCCTTAGTTTTTTTCTAAAAATTCGAGGCATTGAACTAGCCATTAAAATATATTACCATAATGGCCCAAATTAATTTTTAATAATACATTGAAAAAAATAAATTGTTTGAAAAATAAATCGTCCGAAGGTAGCTCGCTTTCCCCTAGTATTTTTGCTAATTTATTGTAATATGCGAAGAGTGTTAGAGTGTAACAGGAAATGGGCGGAAACACTAGGCCTCTCGACTTTCGCAATTTTATTCTTATAGTGGCGTTTTGAGGATAAATATCCTATTTATAAGGTATCGAATATTAAAGGACAATCATCCTCGAAATTACGTAATGAGTAAAATTACAAAAGTCAAGAAAGGTCTTTTTCCGTCCTTTTTCTCCCAATTTGTTTTAGTTCTTAACTATTTGCTTATATCCGACATTTTGTTTCTTGAATACTCAAGAGTAAACGAGATGTCGTTTATCTCTATATGCCTTATTCGTTTGCAGGTATTCATATATTCGTTTCTTTCTTTCGTCTAATTTACAATTTGTTTGCTTGTGTATTATGGACGTTGACTCCTCCCAGCGTATTGATATACTCGTAGGGGAACCGGGGTAGATAAGCCGCGCATGGTATTAGACAGTGGGATGTTATAGCCTGCTTTAAAAGGAATATTGAGGAAACCACTACTTATTCGAAATAAACACATCCCTTCCTATTCATTAAAATATTTTTCAGCCTGGTACAAACATTTTTTGTACAAATTATACGCAATGAATAATTTCTTTTGCTGGCTAATTCTACCCCGGTCTCCTCTACAGTATGCGAAATTCAAATAGGTATTTTTGAAAAGGGGGTGATGTGGGTGGTCAGTTCGTCCGAGCAACTTAGTATATGTCATGTAGAGGTCTGGCCAACAATAATTTTTATCGTAGTAACCCGGACTCACGCTCGTGCGTGCGTGCACACTGGCCGTTAATTAAATTTTGTGGTATGAAAAGTGCAAACTTCAAATAGGTATTTTTATTTTGTAATGACTCTAGAATTGTACTTAAAGAAAAAATGTTTATATCGACAAAAGAATGATCAAATCTGTCTTTTCCATCAAATTAATTCTTCGACAGTAGGAAAATTTTATTTAATAACTAGAATTTCTGTTTGATAGAGGCCATAAACTTTTGAGTAATAAAAACGGCCGTGTTGTAGTACGTTTCCGTTATATATTGATTATTTATTATTTTTTTAAGTTATTGACAGTTTGATCATTTTTAGGTTTTTTATTTTAAAGAATTTAAAATAAAAAATAAATAATTAAATAATAATTATAATAATAAATAATTTAAAGAACTGGCGGCGCGCATTAAAAATATTTGGCGACGGCGGCTAAACAAAAATCGCGGCGGCTCGCGCCGAGCGGCGCACATCTCTATTTTGGTAACTGATGACTTTATGCAAATTATGACTTCAAACATTAAACATAATTCATTATATTCACTAAATTATAATGTAAAGTTGTAAAGAATCTCGGATAATATTAATTCTTGAGAGCTTGGAATCGCGTAAAAAATTTTATCGCATTGTAAAAATTCAATCATATCTGGTATCACAATGTCATTACGCCATTTTGTCACACAATATAATTGCGTCAGCACATTTTAGAAGCCGGTATAAAGTATGTAACTGCTTAAAAATAGTTTAAATTAATACTTTTATATTTAATACTTACTTTACAGTTTGGGATTATCACACAAGGTGTACAGTGAACACCATCACAAAGAAAAAATTGGGTAGGATAAGACATTTTAAAAATTTATACTCAGATATGTCTGCTTCTTAGGAAGGTACGACTTGTACTGAACAGTAAACGTTAAAAACATATGCAGATTGGTAAAAAAACCACTTGATCATTTAGTAAGATGAATGTTTTACACACACATGCAAAGTTATGCACTAGAGTGGTAGTGTAGTAGTGAAGGAGTTATTACGTTCCATCCCCTGGCAAACTGTCGTCTTTCTTATATAAAGCTGTTTGACATCAGCTTGTAAATTGACGAATATCAATTTCGCTTATCAATTCCGACGAATAAAACGCAACGATTAGGAATGCAGAAAGACAAAATAGGGTAAAGGCTCAAAATTTTGACCAGTTTCTTATTTTGGATACTGAGGATAAAATAGGACACTAAAAATAAATTGATTAAAATTATGGATTTAAAAAATATTTGAAAAAATATTTGTTCTTTTTGGAAGATTTTAACACTAAATACGTTAAAATTTGAATATGATTTGAGTTGAAATTGCTTTGTTGAAAATTCAGTGTGATCAATTGCTTACGAGAAATATGACAGAACTTCGTGGCTTCCCGTCAAATAATATCTGCAGATATCTTTAAGATTTCTGTAGAGAAAATCTACATCTCTACAGAATATCTGCAGATAAATTCTGTAGATATTCTTACGAATTTTATTTGGGCTTGGGACAAAATTCGTCAGAATATTTCGGCAGATTTTCTGACGAATCTCTGGACGAATTTCTGTAGATATTCTGTAGATTTTTTCTACATTCCAGACTTTCCAGACAAGATGTGTCAGAAGAGATGGAAAAATTTTTCACTGAAGTTTGCAAAATTCTATAGAGTTATTCTTAGTGATATCACGGTGTTTATATAAAATAAAGAATTCTGCGACGCCGTGTTACAAGTAGAGAAAAGTGAAGTGAAAACTTTAAACAGAGTGTCGACCAAAATTTCGTGTTTTTGTATCATTCGATTGGCGATTTTTAAGAAATTAGTATTTTTGCTCGCAGTTTTTTTACTTATCTAAAATGTGTAGGGGAAATGCTTCTAATTTTGTCCAGTTTCTTATTTTGGACACTTTGAGGATAACATTGGACACTTAAAATAAATTGATTAAAATGATGGATTTTTATTCCAATATTTGATGAATAATGAATTCTATCTAAATATTTGTTCTTTTTGGAATATTTTAACACTAAATACGTTAAAATTTGAATATGATTTGAGTTGAAATTGCTTTGTTGAAAATTCAGTGTGAGCAATTGCTTACGAGAAATATGACAGAACTTCGTGGCTTACTTCAGTCTTATTTAGTTTTGGTCAAGTACTAACAAAGTTTGTTCGCTTTTTTTGAGTGATATTATTGAATATTCATTGAATATTGTGTTGATTCACGTTACTGATGATTTGTACATTTGACCTGAAGTGAGATTTGCCTTGTGAATTATATTTTTCGTGTGAAAAATGGGAAATTTTTTAAGACATTCACCAGTGAGGTGATGATTCTTATTTTGGACAGGTGTTTTTCTCACGAAATTTCGTGAAGTTTTAGCTTTTGTGATGACTAGGTTGGACAAATGCCTAGAGAAATGAAGGAGCATCATATCTACGAAAAAGATGCAGTGAGAAATGCCTTGAAAGGCTCCCGGAAAGGGCAGGGAATGAGTGAATCCGCACGTACTTGGGGTACCGAAGTCAACCCACTTTACTGAATGATATGGAAAGTTTCTGGGCTTCTTGTGACATTCCACGTTTCCCTTACATGACCAGGAAGAGGACTTGGTAAGATTGGTTCATAAAATGAAGAACAATGGGCATCCTGTTGAGGCGGATTATCTGTCCAAATTTACAGACAAGTTGTAAAAATTAATAACCAAGTTGTCCAAAATAAGAGTCAAATTCACCTCTACATATCAATTCATTTTTAAACGTATTAAAACTAATTTTAGCAAAAATGAGATGATAAATAGCTTGCCAAGTTTCTAAACAATCCTTCTGAAAAGAGAGTAACAAAAAAAGTCAATTAGTATTGAAAATATGGCATTTCAAACTTAGGATATCGATGCTTATATGCAGACTGTCCAAAATTATAAGCACTTCCCCTACTCGGTAATGCTTGTTAAGCAGAGCATACAATTTTCTTTATAACTTCTACAGTTTCTTCATAAATCAACAATATTTTTGTGAAGTAATGGAGGTTATGCAGATTTTCTAGGGAGAAATTCTGCCGAGAATCTGCAGATTTTCTCTGAATGTACTAGAATATACCGTTAAAATTCAAAAAAACCTCCGAGTAAAATAGGCAGGTAGAGCAATGATTTGACGGGTTACTTCAGTCTTATTTAGTTTTGGTGAAGTACTAACAAAGTTTGTTCGCTGTTTTTGAGTGATATTATTAAATATTCATTGAATATTGTGTTGATTCACGTTAGTGGATATTTGTACCCTTGTGAATTAGATTTTTCGTGTGAAAAATAGGAAATTTTTTACTGAAAAATTTATTCTCAGATATGTCTGCTTCTTAGGAAGGTACGACTTGTACTGAACAGTAAACGTTAAAAACATATGCAGATTGGTAAAAAAACCACTTGATCATTTAGTAAGATGAATGTTTTACACACACATGCAAAGTTATGCACTAGAGTGGTAGTGTAGTAGTGAAGGAGTTATTACGTTCCATCCCCTGGCAAACTGTCGTCTTTCTTATATAAAGCTGTTTGACATCAGCTTGTAAATTGACGAATATCAATTTCGCTTATCAATTCCGACGAATAAAACGCAACGATTAGGAATGCAGAAAGACAAAATAGGGTAAAGGCTCAAAATTTTGACCAGTTTCTTATTTTGGATACTGAGGATAAAATAGGACACTAAAAATAAATTGATTAAAATTATGGATTTAAAAAATATTTGAAAAAATATTTGTTCTTTTTGGAAGATTTTAACACTAAATACGTTAAAATTTGAATATGATTTGAGTTGAAATTGCTTTGTTGAAAATTCAGTGTGATCAATTGCTTACGAGAAATATGACAGAACTTCGTGGCTTACTTCAGTCTTATTTAGTTTTGGTGAAGTACTAACAAAGTTTGTTCGCTGTTTTTGAGTGATATTATTAAATATTCATTGAATATTGTGTTGATTCACGTTAGTGGATATTTGTACCCTTGTGAATTAGATTTTTCGTGTGAAAAATAGGAAATTTTTTAAGACATTCACCAGTGAGGTGATACTCCTTATTTTGAACAGGTCTCACGAAATTTCGTGAAGTTTTAGCTTTTATGATGACTAGGTTGGACAAATGCCTGGAGAAACAAAGGAGCATCATCTCTACGAAAGAGATGTAGCGAGAAAAGCCTTGAAAGACTCCCGGAAAGGCCAGGGAATGGGGGAATCCTCACGTACTTGGAGTACCGAAGTTAACTCACTTTAATGAATGATATGGAAAGTTTCCGGGCTTCTTGTGTCATTCTACGTTTCCCTTACATGAACAGGAAGAAGACTTGGTAAGATTGGTTCATGAAATGAAGAACAATGGGCATCCTGTTGAGGCGGATTAGCTGTCCAAATTTACAGCCAAATTGTCCAAATTAATAACCAAGTTGTCCAAAATTCGAGTCAAATACACCTTTACATATCAATTCATTTTTAAACGTATTAAGACTAATTTTAGTAAAAACAAAGACAATAAACCCTTGCCAAGTTTCTAAACAACCTTTCTGAAAAGTCAATTAGTATTGAAAATATCGCACTTCAAACTTGGAACATCGATGCTTATAAGCAGACTGTACAAAATTATGAGCCCTTATTCTACTAATTTTTAGAAAGTTCACAATGATAAGTAACACAAGTAAATACAGAGATTTCTAGTTTTCTATTGGAATTTGCGATGCCGTGAAAAACCTGTGGTAAATGTTTTATATTCAGTGTTATGCCCGTTGAGATGTGTGAGTAGAAAGCGCCAAGAGTCGATGATCTTGCTTGGAGATATCTACGCCTTGTATGAATAAGTAAAATTATATATCAACGACTTCTGTATATGTAGGAGTCATTGATGATTTACATTTACATAAACACTAGTCGTTGATCAAACCGGCAAATCTGAATAGATTGGCTAACGAATTACCATGCGCACCATGCGCATGTGCAATCCACTTGAGTCACTACTCAATGTTCAGTCTCTACCACGTTGTACTGCAAATGGAAATCTCAAACGAGACGTGACCAAAAGTTTTCTAAATAGTATTAAATAGTAAACATAGTTGTTTTCGAGAAATATTATCAAGTTGGTTTGCTTGCAGTATTCCAAATTTAGTTCTAAAAAAAGAAGCTAGTAATATTTTTTAAGTCCAAAGTTGATAAACGTTAACAATACCCGTCTGACCAGGTAAGCGTGGATTATAGCCTCAATTAACCCCTATCTTTCATACCTTACTTTTAAGAAGCTCCCATACAAAATACCCCTTACTAAATATATGTGAAGGACACTGTTTTGCGTTCATGGTGGTGAGCAGCGGAACTACGAAAATTATGTTGCCGGCCATGTTGCTCGGCTGTCAGTGACAAGATGGAATATTTTCCAAAACATTTCATTTGTTTTTAAAATTATCACAAAGATTCTCAGTGTTTTTAGTGTTTTTTTATAATAATAATAAATGTGCGTGAGTGCGTTTCGTGTAGAGAAAAGTGTCGTGGTAACTGTAGACAAATTTCCAATCTTGAAATACGTGTTTTTTATTTCCTTTCGGGCTATTTTTTAGGAGACAATTTTTTTCAGAATAGTAAAGTGTTAAATCGTTCATCGTGGTTCAATAAAACATATCCATATCTTTGTAGCTTTTGTCATTTGTATAAAATTCGATGGTGAAATCAGGATGTGCAATTGACAGTTTCATTCCACCGCCATTGATATCCGTGGCAAGATTCAGTCCTTAATTAGTGCTTACCACTCGGATCTTGCCGATGAGGGCTAAAATAGTTCCTATAGATGGGTGTTAATTTAATGGCTCAACGCTGGTCCCCCTTACCCTGTGTCAGACGGGTAGAGAATATCGATACGTTGAAGACAGCCGTCCATCATGAATAAAATCAACGTAATGAGACTGATGTTTCAGCAGTGTGCGAAGGGTGGCACTAGGGCCCATCGTTTGTGACAAATTTTATACATTTAAAGACTTTCTCGCTTATCAATAAATTTCTTCTTTTAAAAGAAAGCTGATAAGCCTATATCAGTTTATTGTAGGTGAGATTCCTAACGTAAGCAAACTCGGATTGCATGCAAATTCGATTTGGAACTTAAGGTGAGAGATATTATACAGAATTTTGGAATCAAATTTCTGAAAAATTGCAAACTTTTTATTTAAATCAAAATATCTAGGATGTAAAATGAACTGATAGAAAGATGATAGTGGAATATAGACCAGAATCTCCTCTCTAATTTTGCCACAAAACTTAATCTTATTGATTGCTCGGTACCCGTGATAACTCAATTTTTGTTTTGAAACACGTTTTTTGACCACAGCAGGCAGTTTGTTCACGTGAAGAACTATGACACTATCAAGGAATGATTGAATATTGTAAGAATTCTCTTTAAAACCTTTATTTTAATAAAGTTGTCGATTGAAAGCGGTCATATCAGCACCTGCATACATTCGCAACGTAATTGTGGGAACTTTTTTTTTACACTAAAACGACAAAATCGAACAGAGATGGCATTATCTGAGCTGAGCAAAAAAAATTATGTTTGGACAAAATATAGATAAAAATGTCGTCTACGATTATGCCGAAATAATCATCAAAATCC
Organism: Phlebotomus papatasi; assembly: GCF_024763615.1. Classification (NCBI taxonomy): domain Eukaryota; kingdom Metazoa; phylum Arthropoda; class Insecta; order Diptera; family Psychodidae; genus Phlebotomus; species Phlebotomus papatasi. The sequence goes on from NC_077223.1 coordinate 60,582,031, forward strand.
GTTAAACAAGAGGCGAGATAATTGAGTTTATTTAATATGGTTTTTCGACTGTGACGCCGGTGACGCCTCTGTCCTACGAAGTTTAGATGTTCTATAAAGTTGTAGCGCTTTGCAAGACCTTTACTTTGCGCTTTTTATGGGGTTTTCAATTTCGTGAAATTTGACCCCTCATATGGCCAGTTTTATTTTAATGCCACTTTTTGGGAACGTCATAGCCTAGAGTACAACACTCTAAAATTTGATTAACTTGCACAATGGCGTTTTTGAGAAAAAAATAGTTTAAATTTTGACGCTATCGCAGCACCACCTGTGGTGACTTTTTGAACTTTCATCTGAAAGTGGTCATCGAGACGAAAACAAAAACCCAAGAGATTTTGCCAGGGGTTAGTTCTCCATTTCGGATATTTTGTTCCGATGCATCCAGGCCACCAATTGGGCCCCTTATGCTTCCCCACTTCTATACTACAGTGCCTGCTCTCTAATCCGGATCGCCGTAATCCGGACGAGTCATCGACGGTTACATTTAAAATAATTTTGAGGTCATGTATGCATGTGTGTTCACCAACGAAAATGAATTATCCTGTGATGTTTTTGTTTAATAAATGAGGTATAATAGCAAAGAATTCTCTAATTAGGGTCGGAGGAACGTCTGTTCGACAGGGAACCCCTATTGACACTTTTGTCAAAATGTTGAAAATTATTTAATGTATCTAGTAAAATATAAGTAACTAGGGGAAGTGCTCATAATTTTGGACAGTCTGCATATAAGCATCGATATCCTAAGTTTGAAGTGCCATATTTTCAATACTAATTGACTTTTCTTGTTACTCTCTTTTCAGAAGGATTGTTTAGAAACTTGGCAAGCTATTTATCATCTCATTTTTACTAAAATTAGTTTAAATACGTTTAAAAATGAATTGATATGTAGAGGTAAATTTGACTCTTATTTTGGACAACTTGGTTATTAATTTTTACAACTTGTCTGTAAATTTGGACAGATAATCCGCCTCAACAGGATGCCCATTGTTCTTCATTTCATGAACCAATCTTACCAAGTCCTCTTCCTGGTCATGTAAGGGAAACGTGGAATGTCACAAGAAGCCCAGAAACTTTCCATATCATTCATTAAAGTGAGTTGACTTCGGTACTCCAAGTACGTGCGGATTCGCTCATTCCCTGCCCTTTCCGGGAGCCTTTCAAGGCATTTCTCACTGCATCTCTTTCGTAGAGATGATGCTCCTTTGTTTCTCCAGGCATTTGTCCAACCTAGCCATCACAAAAGCTAAAACTTCACGAAATTTCGTGAGAAAAACACCTGTCCAAAATAAGAATCATCACCTCACTGGTGAATGTCTTAGAAAATTTCCTATTTTTCACACGAAAAATCTAATTCACAAGGCAAATCTCACTTCAGGTCAAATGTACAAATCATCAGTAACGTGAATCAACACAATATTCAATGAATATTCAATAATATCACTCAAAAACAGCGAACAAACTTTGTTAGTACTTCACCAAAACTAAATAAGACTGAAGTAAGCCACGAAGTTCTGTCATATTTCTCGTAAGCAATTGATCACACTGAATTTTCAACAAAGCAATTTCAACTCAAATCATATTCAAATTTTAACGTATTTAGTGTTAAAATATTCCAAAAAGAACAAATATTTAGATAGAATTCATTATTCATCAAATATTGGAATAAAAATCCATCATTTTAATCAATTTATTTTTAGTGTCCAATGTTATCCTCAAAGTGTCCAAAATAAGAAACTGGACAAAATTATAAGCATTTCCCCTAAATAAAAATAAAAATAAAATACCTTTTACTATAAACAGAGATGTTCAAATTTCGTATCCCAAATGGTACAGAGTAGGGTGTCAATAGGTGCTGACACGAGAGAGCTTTTATGAGAGCTTTCCAAAATGCCCCCACTTTTTTTAAATTCTGACAATTAGAACCGGAGTTATGGCCATTTGAAGACATTTTTTCGGACCCTTATACAGTAGACCCAGTAGACTCTCGCTAATTCGGCTCCTTTAACATCGGGCTACTTTTTAATTCGGGGCAGCAGTTAAATTTGAAAAAGTTTATTGACATTTTTGAAGTTCGATTATTATGATTATCAAATTAGGCAAATATGCTCCAATTTGCCATGGTTTGTCTCAGTTGTGATGTGATTTCGCATTATTATGGGACTTTCATGAAATTTACATTGTAAACAAGAAATCGTTGCATTTCAAACAATTTGATGCCCGAATTTTTCTCTTATGCGGGGGTGACGTTTCGGAGCTCTCGGGTCAGGGAAGCCAGGTGACCTTAAGTTTGGTACTGATCAAAAGCTGTGAGGCCTAGCTATAACATACTAGAATTTGAGCCCAATCGATGCCATAGTGGCGGATCCATTGAGAAAACAAAAAAGGGGCTATTCAAAATGGCGGAAGGAGGGGTGGGGGATGAGGGATCAATGCACCATGCCGCAATTTTCACCCAATATATAGGGAAGACTGGGGCAAAAAGTCACAAAACGGATATTTTATTTTTTTACAAGCTATCCGAGCACCTCCAAAATTTCTAATTAGCACAGTTTTATATCGCTCCTTGGAAATTACAAGTAGCCAACTCAATCTGAGCCATTTTTCAGGAGACAGCATGAAAGATTCAACTTTGTATAAATAATTATCTCAATTAAGTATGTTAATAAAAATAATTTAATTCTTTTCTATTTGTATGAGCTTTATTATAAATATTGAAACATACATATTTTTACTTTTCAAAATATGTTTTTTTTATGAGTTAGCTCTTTGTCATTCTAAATTATGCCCAAATTTTCATGAAATTAGAATGACACGGGATCAACTTGCTTGAGTTAGTCCCTTGTTTCACAAAAATTTGAACGATAAATCTATTTTGTGCCCTTTGACTTCAAACAAAATCGCGCAAGCAATCATAAAGAGTAAAATTTTGAAAAACTTTTCTAATAATGAAATTTATTGACTCATGTCATCTCAAATTTTATTAAATTCTCTGTCTGAGTGCATTAAAACTTCAAAATCGCCAAAAAGTGAGTTGGCCCCTTGTAATTTCCAAGGAGCGATATGAAATTTACCGCTCTACAACTCTGTGAAAGTCATTTTCTTCTATTTTGTAAGGAAACATATTTATGGAGCCGTTTTCTAAAAGGTAATTTTGTGATCATTCTTAAAAATGCTGGGGCAAATAGTATCAGGCACAAAATACTATCACATTTTGAATCACTTTATTACGGGATTCCGTAAATTTAACTAAAATACCTAGATTACATATTTTCATAGGAAATTTATTCTTCTACACCTTTGTAAAACACCGTTTTTTCTATCTGAGCGAGAAAAGCGCATTTTAAGCTATTTTAGAAAAAAAAACACAAAAGACTGCAAATCGTTTGACCAATGCAAAGCAAACAACAAGCGGCGATACATAGCATTGACGTTTCTTTTCACCGTGGAACATCAGAAATTGTTTCGGTTTTTGTTACTTTTTGCTGCATAGCTTTTGTTACTTTTTACCCCAAGTGGTCGTTTTTAATAAAAGGATTTCTGGAGAAAAGCATCTTTGTAAAATTCTAAAATAGATAGCGGATTCGTATTCAAAGAATATCCAGATAATTTGGGAAATATTCACCATTGCATCAAATTTAATATAAATAGCTAATAATTGATATCTTCTGAACGGAAAATATTTCAAAAATAGGGCTAAAAATTTCGATATTTTTTTATTTTCTAAATTCCTTGTTCAATTTTTAACAAACTTACGATATTGAGGAAGACCTATGGAGGCTATCTATGGAAAAAATTTTAAGCCGGTGTCTTATTTATCTTGGAAGATATTGAATTTTAAAATTTTCGATTTGTGACTTTTGCCCCAGTCTTCCCTAACCTTTGCCGAAAACTGCAAGTTGATGTCTTTCTTAGTTCGGGAACGTAACTTAGCCACCTACGCATATTCGTGATCAGGAAGTGACCAAACACATTTTGGCAAAGTTTGGGGTCGATCGGAGGACATGAAATCTTTTAGGATTATAGTAGGTGAGATTGCTAAGAATCTCATCTAATTAGAGCTTTTTTTTAATCATTATCTTAAGAATACAAAGTTATCAACACTTTTTTGATTCATTTATTTATTACGTTATTTTATCTCTCTTTTTTTTAGACACCGATTGGAAGTATTGATTTGTATTCGTGTTGCTCAGAAAAGGTTACTGTTGCTCCACGAGATGTATGTGCACGAATGAATACACTTTTGCTTGAACTGAAGCGTCCCAGTCGGGATTCAGATGAGGAATCCCTCGTTATCGTAAAACGAGGGAAAAATACAATTGTTAGGTAAGTGAATTAGAAATGATTAACATCAATACTAGAATGTCAACAAACGGAAAACAAAATTAATTACAGACACCTCCTGTCTACGGACACTAAAGAAGAACGTGAGGATTGGTGCAACAACTTTAATAAAGCATTATCTCTTCTTAGATCGTGGGGCCCCCCAGCAACAGAATAGAACTATTTCGCTTGAAAGCGATCTCTTAATCTATCACAATAATCTATCGACTCTGTGAATTGTGTCGTAATTTTATTAAAACAAAAAGATCACTAACAAAAGTATCTTCTTTCATGTAAGATATATTACTTACATTCTATGATCATCATTATTCTTAAACTATGAAGCAAGAAATTTCGGTAAAAGAAAAATATCGTTCACAACGATATCTAATTTTCAGGAATAAATTAAAATAGTGTGGAATGCTTAAAACAATATTGTTATTTTCTATTGTAAAATAAAGAAATCACTAAAACCGGCAAGTTTTGCTTTTTAGTAGTATTTTCTCGCACTTTCAATTGAAAAGAAGATCAAAAGTCATTTCTTATCAGCTAACGAGCTAGCAGCGTTTTTTTATTTTTGTTGTAGTGTACATCTAATTAATAGGCCAGGAGAAATATTTATTCTCTTTCATTTTGAACGAGTCTAAGTGAATAATTTGCTATTTATTATGCGCTTCTTTCCTTATCTTGAATATAATAAGGTATATAAATTATTTACAGATTTTTATTCGTCCAACGACGGCACAATACACTTCGCACATTGAATATTACAACGGCGGATCTTGGTTTTTGTCAATTTTGAGATATTGCTGTTTTCTGATAGGAAATTTATTAAATATTCATTATATTTAATAATCTCAACAACTTTGTTAGAAATATTTTTCATAATTTTGAGTATTTGTCAAGCTTGCAGAACAAAAATAGCATAAAAGTGGCGTATAATTATTTCCCTGAGTGTTTTTAGTGTTACAATGGCGTTATCTGAGGAATCATACGCCACTATTCCACTGACCATGAATCCTACGCCACTGTATCACTAAACGGCATTCATTTTTTTGACATTTCGAGGAATAAACAGTGACAACAACCTACATAGTTCTCTCGTGCAGTGCAGTGGATTGTTTTTTAGAAAGAAATTGCAAGATGTAAAAGGTTTACAATGGACCACTGCCTCCAAAAGACACAAAGAAACGTGATCTTATTTCTTTGTGTGACGGAAATCTTATTCCAAAAACGCACTACACATTTTATCAAAATTTTGACTGAATTGTAAATATTCGAATCTTGACTTTTTTTTAAATAAAAAATGTCAATTGTATATAGAGTACAAAGAGATCTGAAGAATGAAATGGATTCATGGACAAATGCAATGAAATATAAATAAAATACACAACTTTTCATTATTTATTTTTAATTTCAATGGGTCCATGATTTTCAAAATTAATTTATGATCGAACGACAAAAGAAATATTGTTGAAATCCAATAAAAAATAATTCTATTAAAATTTAAATTACTAAGCAAAAGGCGTATCTTAAAATCCTTGTCTGGATTTTTAGTATTACAGTGACGTATTATTTTGGCAATTTTGCCGCATAAGTGTAAAAGTGAGGGATCATTTTTTAATTTTTTAAATAACTATATTTTTGGGTAATAAAAGTCCAACATTTCGAGTTCCACATATGTGCTCTATCCAGTGGAATCATATACAAACAATCTTTAAAATTTGTAAATGAAAATAAGAAAATATTATGAAATTTAGTTTTTGAGGCCATCTCCTGAAAAATGCTGAAATCTGACATCCGCCATTGTAATATTCAATGTGCGACTTATATATGGTATTTTAACAGTGTTAGTACTATGTGTTATACTAATGTACTCCATGTGTTATACTTTGGATTTTTTTTTACAAAAAACTCCAACAATATGGCAAACTGTGATGACGTGGTCACAACTGATTTTGCGGAGCAGCTGCGTAGTCATCGGAACTCAACTAAAGGCATTTCAGTGAATCTTCACAAAAGAATTATCCTTTTTATATTCACTAATTTTATCCCTTTACAGAAGCTCTATTCGAGTTTTCAACACTAAGCCTCATTTTATGCACTAGTTTTAAGTCACAAGGTGATTTTAATGAACTTATAGGCATGTTATACTACGTAATCACAAACGGGTAGCTCAATGTACTTTCTTATTTTACTCTTAAAGATTTTCGCGCGTTTTTCACAGAAACTCGGTGAAATTACAGAGAAAAACTGAGAAATATGCTTTATGGTCTTCGTGACTTATTGTACTAAATACTGTACAACATGTACATCAATCTTTGACTTTGGTTCTGTTGTTGCTGTAATAATCTCTCTGAAAGCTGATAATTTCTACATGTTTCCTCTAAAAAACATATGGAGGGTCGAGAGTGTGACTGCATGAACCGATGAGTAACTGAATAGAAAAAAAAATGACCAGTGATAACCTCAGATAAGCTTATGATAGCTGAGATTCTCTACAGGCAACCTCGAAATGATTGCAATTCGGAATGCGTGAAAATTTGATTGTGAGTTAAATTTTGGAAGTAAAGAATCGTGTCGAGCAAACTGTTCTAGGCTTTTCACTGGTGTTCTTAATCGAAAGCTCTTAAGCCCAGCTATAACTCACCAACATTTGAGCCCGATTCATGCCATGTCCTTTTCTCGATCTGGCGAAGTCGGATTTCATCTAGGACCGCAAAAGCTTAACCCTTTAAGGACGAGAAGCTTTTCGCTGAGCAAAATTCAACGAAATCAAGTTTCCCTCGAAATTTTAGTCTAAATAAGAGATTTACGGTTAAAAAGAAATTTTCCCATCCCTAGAAACCCTGGAAAACTATGGATCATATATGACCCAATTGTCCTTAAAGGTAAAAAAAAACACAAAATTTTCCAGACGACTAGTTTACTCGTTTGCTCTGTTATTTTTGAAAGATAAATAACTTGAATATATTTGTAATAATAAAAAAAATATTTAGAGTACGAGTAAAAATTAAAACGATCAAAAATTAATTTTAAAAAATCTCATTCAATTTTTGGTCTCAAAGACTCTTGAAGACTTGTACACAATAACAATAATTTTTATGAAAAAATGTATTATTTACTTCATTTTTTTATTTTTTAGATATTCATCGAAACAATTGCGAGTACAGGTAACACAGAGATAAATGTCGCATGCCTCACAAATACAATTGGTCTTATAATCCTCTTTTCTGATAGCACAATGTGCACCTCAGTTTTCTTCGAAACATGTTTGATGGTAATGTTGTTTGTCTCTGGGAATTTAAGACGTACAGTTGCACATTGCTGTGGATCTGGGAGTTCTTCCGGGTGCGTTTTCGATGAAGACTTCAAAGTCCACTTCATTCACGTCTTGTTCCAAATATATTATGTCGCTTCTGTTCAGGACAAGATTGTCGGCATCATTGCTATCTTCCGGGCATAATATGTGGATGATTTCGGAATCATTGATCATAATTTTTTTTCCATTTTTGAAGTCATGTACAAGAGTAAAAAGTTATGAATTTACAACATATACGCAGAAGTATCTTATAAATTATCAAAATATTACCTTCTTCAGTCAGTATTGCACTGGGAAATCTCAGCTAATTGATATATCACACAATATTACACGAATAATTAACTATTTTGCGCACACATAAACAAAAACATGAAACAGTCTAACCTCAAATCTTCGAAAATCCACTTAGAGATAGATTCTTTGTTTTTTACCTTTATGGACGATTGGGTCATATATGACCCATGAAAATTATTAAGCTCTCCTGAAAATACCAATAAACTATAATTTTTACTTTGTTGAGAAATATTATGTATAGTTATTATAGTTTCTAGTCCCAAGAGATTTTTGCTTTAAAAAAATTAGAAATATTAAAATTCAAGCACCAACGTGAAAATTTGAAAATTCGTTATTTTTGAGCTCAAATATTTTTTATATATATAGCAAATAGCTGGAGATTTCCAAAAAATATCCTAGATTCCTACATCTTTCTACTTTGTGATTTGGTAAAAACATTAGAAAGAAATAACTTCAGGTAGTCAGGAAAAATTATTTTTTCTATGGGTCACGGGTGACCCAGTCGTCCTTAAAGGATTAAGTTGTAATCCTCTCTCTTTCTTCGTTTTCACCCCAAGCCCCACAGTCACATAGGATGTCACATTCGGAAAATCCCCATCGCCGTCTGTTGTCTCTCGAGCACGCTACGCCGCTTCTCAAACGATCGAGGGACTTCCATGTCTTCCTGTCTTGGTCACCACCAGGAGGAAGGCTTTCCCTTAGCTAGACAAAATCTGGTGGAAAGATTTCCTTCCACAGATTGACTCTGGGCTCCTCTGGAGATTTGTCAAGTTGTTTGACAGAGTGGCAAAAGCTCTTGCGAGACATTAGCCTTGCTCTTGATTTTTTGTGACCATGGAGAAGATGCTTCGGTTCAGAAAGAACCTTAGACATCTCTCTACTGACGATGATTTGTCTCCTCACTCGTGGTGGAGCACTTCCTGCCAAGGGATAGAGTTTGTCCACAGGAGTGCTTTTAAACATCTTTTTAAGAGCTAAAAAAATTTAACCCTACCAGTCTTAGATATTTTTTAGAGGCTATCCTAGAGGACAATTCTCCTGTATATCCCAAAGGCGCCCCATCCCCTTCCTCCTCGATATTCTGAAGTCCGAATTTCAGTCATATTTTTCATATTTCCAGTACTATTTCCTTGTTTCTGAAACACAAGAAGGAAACCTTTTCTTGGCCAACTGGCCAACATTTCTCCAATGAGTAGGGTATAAATTAAGCTAATTCAATACCTGCTCCAAATAGAAATTTTTCACTACTCCAAATGGAAACGTCATTGTTTTCATGATAAATACAGTACTAAATTACTATATTTATATATTTTCTATACCACAGTTTCATTATTTAGTTAATTTTGCTCCAAATAAAGCGAAAATTCATTCATATTCGCAAATTTTAATTTGTTAATTTTTCAGTAAAATTAAAAGTGTACCTTTTCACCATCGAATTTTTCATCGATCGACCATGTTTTCCAATGAAAAACACAATGAGGTGACTGTTGTTTATTCGTTTTGTTTAACATTTATGTCATATTTCTGGCTAATTTTAGTTAAATTAAGTGCTAATCTTTATTGTTAACGGTACGTGAAGTTTTCAAATGAAACAATTACATAGTTCGTGAGCAAAAAGGGTTTTTCTGAAGTACAGTCGAGTTCCTCAAATTTGAACGACGGTTGCATTCAAAATGTAAAATGAGGTTATGTAAAAGAAATTTTGCATGGAGTCTGAATTAGAACAATTTTTCTCTGGTGTTTCCTCAATATTGTCGTATTATATTAATTTCCTCAACAGATTTCACCAATTTAACAACAAATTCAATTGATAAAATTCTCTAAAGCTATTTTTCTTAATTTAGGAAAAGTGAATTTTACATTAATTCCGTTACGTTTTTGAAAATATTGTTCAAATTTGAGGAGTGAGTAATGCCATCTATACCCCCCAAATGTTCAAATTTGAGGAACTCTACTGTATCTGCAAATGCTTCAATAGGAATCCCCGGAAATATGATTTTTTTGGAGAGATTTTCTTATTGTTTTAGATGGGAAAGAGAAAATACCAGGAATAAGAACAAATCCTGCACTCAAGACCAACTCAACAAGGTTTTGGAAGTCTTTCGTCGCGGTTTCAGTTACACTGTTTGTCTCCAATTAGAAACTTTCCCTTGTCTCCATTTGGATTAATATGTTTCCAATAGAAGCATTTTACGCTCGCGTATTTTTCTTGTATTTAAGAAGTTTTCAAATTATATCTAAAGAATTTTCACTAAACAGTAACATTCTAGAAGAGTCAAGGAGCAAATTTATGTAATTCTCTTCAGAAAAAATATGAACTTTATGTGTTGAATCTTCTATCAAAGTTAAAGCGTCTGGAAATGGTTTTTAATTAGAACATTTGCCCTAGCGTCTCGGATTATAGATTTATAGTATAAATTTTACGCACTCGCACTAAACATTTCTTGAGTGTCCGAAAGAAATCGAGTTGTATACCCATACGATTCATGAATATGAGAGCTCAATATTTCCTTTTTTCACATTTTGCTCGCTCTCGCAGAGTGAGAAGCTCAATACTTGGCCCTCAACAGCCTAGACGCCAAAAGGTTAGAGATAGTGACTTACTTATAGTCTTCCAGGGGACTTACTTATAGCCTTCACAAGTCAACCTAATAACTATCACTACGTAACCGTTATTTTTCCCCACCCTTCCCTTTCCCCTGATACATTTTTTGAATTGCTTGATAACGCATTCGCAAGCTACATGATGCTTCCCACTCTTCCCACTCGTTTTGATATACTACATCTCTTCGGTTGACTGGTAAACTGGTAAATCATATTACAAAAATATCTGAGAAATGCAATAGAGAAAACACGGAATTTCGACCTGGTTCTTCTCCTCCTTTATTCTCTAGCCAACGTTTCGGAGCTGAATGGCTCCTTCCTCAGGTCTACAATATACATATAAACATAGATTTAAAAAATAACTCATTTACAAAATCATAAAATTCCTACATGAAAATTGGTGGGAAAAGGGTGTCAGGGAATTCTTTCACTATCACTTTTACATATATGGACGATTTCATATACATAGTAGATGATACATAGATGAACATAGGGCCTTCATGTGCACATCGTCCATATATGTAAAAGTGATAGTGAAAGAATTCCCTGACACTCCCATG